>NW_015151520.1:82272-87286 GCF_000732505.1 Cyprinodon variegatus
ACATTTAAGAAAACTACTTTCCAGTTTTTCTGCATATTTTGAACCGTCTAAGCTCTTTAAGGCCTTTTCCAACTGAACTCTGGACATGGAGCTCATTGTCTAAGTTTATGTCTTAATAGACTGAAGGACATCTCGGCTGTGATGTGAAGCACTCATTGAAAACTGGACCGTCATGTGGAGGGGTGAAAGGTTTACAGTGTTTTATCTGATGAATATGTCAGAATGTGTCTAAGGTTTGCACCCAAGATTATGAGATCATCTGCAACATTTGTCTTAGATGACACAGAGAAATTGAAACCACAGCCCCCCCCATCCCATAATCACCCATCCAGCTGACATTCTGTAGCTGTTATCTCCACTCAGTAATTTGGAAAAAGCCTGCTCTGGCTTCAAGGGGGCAGCACGCCCAACAAACACATCCACTGCATACAAATGACTGCTGTAATTTATGCATAAATCACCACGGCTGGATTTGCTAGAAGGGACATTTTTAATTGTCTTTGATTAACAGTGGCATGTGCTGGAGATAGGGGCAGGGCTGTGCTCGGGTCCCCTTTTGTTCTTGCCTCAGTCTTCCCAGGAAAATGATGTGAGCCTGGAAACATGTCAGAGCCGTGGTTTGATATCTGCACACTATTACCACGGTTTGCACACTTGTACGCGCTGCTGATGCACAGAGTGACATCCCACTGCTAAATATGTAGGGCAGAGGCCAACCAAGCTGACTGATGCATAACATTCATTACACCTGTAAAAAACATCCACATTTTATCTCTGGAAAATAAAATGTGATCAAATGTTAAAGTTACTAAATCAAATATTTGTTTTTGACAGATGCATTTTTTACAAAAGAATCAAAAAGAAATTAAATATCCTTTAAAATGAATTAGTTAAACTTAGTTTGCTTTCAAAAAACTGTATCTTTCTTCTGTAAAAAACAGGAAGAACCATTAAAGTCTCAGTAAAACAGAACTAACAGGGTGACATCTAGAAGCAGTCATTTCTTCTGCTTGGAAATATATTCTTGAACGTGATGGAAAAATCCTGCAAATATATCCTGTTTGGTACAATCTATTCTTTTTTTGAACGTACACAGACCAGCAATTGGAATAGAAAGAGGATTGGAGACATGCGGCGAAATTCTACCGGCTTCAAACCTGTGACAGCTGGGTCCCCAAGACCTCTGTCCATGGGTCGCACCGTTAACCCCTGCAGCGCCGCCGCGCCCCCGGGACAGAAGGAAATATTTAGGGATGCTAGAATCATACTTTCATAGTCTTTCAGAGTGTTTCAGCTCCTGCTCCCAAACGAGCCGCTGGTGCAAATCTGAACGAATTTAAAAGTTTGAAGGAAGCATGCAATGGTTGAGCTTAGTCCCTTCAGAACATGGCGGGTAAAAGCTGGAGAGAAAATGGAAACAAAAATAGAGATGATATGAGGCTGAAAACTCTGAAATTTATTTAAAATTCTGGGTGCAGAAATATATTAGCTTAAAACCCTGTGGCAGAGTATCAGGTTGTTACTGAACCCAGCCTCCCTGAGAAATACCACCATCTGTCCATCTGTCTGTCCACTGGAGGAATCCCACATCTCTTCTGGTGACTATCCATTTTCTCTTGGTTGAAAAATGTAAAAAAGTGCCTAAATATTTTCCTAATCTTGCATCAAGGAATTAATCTTTTGTTTGCTCTGCTTTACAAAAATTTCCTGTCTGACTTTAGAGACACAATTCAATCAGATTGTTTAAAAAAAAGTTTTCTTTTTAAGAAAAACCTGCTTATTGCATCCAGTCAATATCTTTACAGGATCCTTTCCTCCTGGATAAGCAGGTAGCGACAGTGGAGAGGAAAACTCCCTTTGAACAGGAAGAAACCTGCAGTAGAACCAGGCTCAGTGTTTTTCTCTGTGTTCCTCCGTTGTCTCCTCAAAAGATGTTTGCTGTGAATTCAATTCAGACAAATAATGATAATTATTTTCCATAAAAATGTTCAAACGGCATAAATCCATATAAACTAATGCCAATCTATTATATATATGCTGTAGATTATAGCTAATATTCGACATCACTGGCCTTTTTTATCACTCTTGTTCACCAGAGGGGAAGGCATGGGGCGTTAACAATAAATGTTAATTCTCCCGCGGCTCCCGGGGGGCTCCAGCATTGCAGTGGCTGGGGGATTTCTTCTGGGCTGTCTCTCCTCCTCCCTTGGTGGGTGTCAGATTTCCTTCCTTGGTGCCTTCGCTCTTGGGGTCCCGTGTGGCGCCTGGGGCTTTGTGTCCCCCGGCGCTGGACTCAGTGCTCTGGGGGGGGCGCCTCTTTGGCTCTCCACAACCACTATTGAGCATTTTACCTTTGGTTAAACTTTACATGCACTAAAGTGCACTTTCACAAACAACTACAGGTGCTTGGTTCCAGGTACTCAGAGATTCACTTCCACACAGAAAGCCCATATTCTGATCTTCAGGAAACACAGAGTACATGTCAGACTTAATAATACTACTTATACTTCAGCGATAGTATCTAGGTGATACTTTATCGTATGTCTCGTACCATGTCTGTTGGTTGTTCTGTTCTTTTTTCATCTCTTTGCAGGTGATGAAGGAGACTGAAGATGTTTTATCGTTATCTCCCTTTTATCTCCTCTTTCTTTAATCTTTTCTCCTTTTTTTCTGTTTATCCTCGTCTGTTCTATATACGTTGCAGTCTCCATATAATCTGTAAAACTCCCTGCATAATTATCATAAAGCTATTTATATGCATAAAACAAACGGATCACTATGGCGATAGCCGTACTGCTCCACCTGTGAAAGTAAAATCTGTTGGGCTGTTAAAAAAAACAGAAAAAAAAAAACAATAAATGTTAATTATCCGGACAGAGACTGAAAACTATCTGCATAACAAGACTTCAGCAGGACGTCTGTCCTGTTTAGTCTCTAGATGCAGAGACTATTGAATGCAGTTATACAAAGAATGTTGGGTCACCTCATTATTTGGATCCCCTGTTGGGACAAATAGCAATAAAGTTATTAAATAGCTTCTATTCATTGTTTGGAGACACAGAATCTCACGCTTATATTTAGGTGCTTAACCTGATGTGGAGGATTCTGGGTTAAGACGTCAACCGAGCATCTCCTAAGATGCATAAATGCTTGGATGCCGATGTGGAATAACACCAAATAATATTTTGGAAGGCCCCCCCCCATGTTTTTCTACAGATTAGCAGAGAATAAATGCCATCACTAAGCCTGATGTTTGCTGTGCATAGAGCGCTGGATAGATCAGGGGGATTCTAAATTTGTGTGTAAATTTGATTTGTTGAACTAATAATGGCAGGTCCCACTTCCTGAGCCGCCTTGAGAGGAATTAGCTTTTTCACTCATCCTGGTCTGTTTGAATACACACTGATCAGCTTCCATACTGGCAGCTTTCCAGCATCTGATGAACAGGCTGACTCTGACAATGGAAGGTCTGCAGTTCATTTAAATATTATGTATGATAACGTAGAAGGAAAACAGACATCATTTTCTCACTCAAGCAGCTCTTACTGTTCAGTCAAAATTGCAATGCGACAGCGACTTATCGCAGGTTTCTGTGTGAAGATGTTTGCTTGGTCAAACTGTTACATATGGAGCTTCTTGGTCGTCCCAGCTATTCTTTTACCTGCTGGTTTCCAGTCACCTACCATCAGAATGCCATTCAAGTACCATTAAGTTACCATTTGATAGGCTTGTCATTGACTTCCATTGGTGCACCTGTATTCCTCCTTACCAAAGCCAACCTTACAGCTTCCTAACTTTTGCAAACAGTTGCTACTTTTTCAAAATAAGAAGATTTAGGCATGAGGTGGAAAAACAACAGCTAGCATGTTGTGCTAAATCCACAGTTGTTTTGTTTGTGAACAATATGAACACAGTGAAAAGAAAGAGTCGCGCCATTAGCCATAATAATAATAATTTTGGACATTAAAGTCCAATGTCCATGCTGGTTTTCTTGGCACATTGGTTAAGCAGAATGTTGCCTCTCCTCTCCAAACTGCAGGATATCCCCCTCCCCAAAACACTCTGCAAGATGCTCCTGCTGTAACATTTGATCCTGTACCCATCATGCTTGGGGACAAAGACATCTATCTCCTCAGAATCTCATCCACTCTGCTGGAGTATCATGTTTGCAGAGACTACATGAATGAAAGGCCATGTAGGCCACAGGCAGCAGAACCTGCTGGTATATTAAAAAAACAGATTCTACTCCTGAGACGTTTCTCTCTGAGTTTTACTTGTAGGGCGCAAAAACTGGAACCATAGAGGAACAAAGGCGTCATGGTTGAGCCATCCAAACACTGACACATCCATCCAGCACAGGCTGGGCCTTCCTGAACTTTGGAGATGCCTCACCTTTCAAAGCCAAGTCTGTGACGTCTGCAACCAAATTATTTCTGAAACTAGATCTACTATTAATGCATAATGATAAAGATCAACAAAAACTGACCAAATTCTCTCTTAAAATTCAATCTGTTTTAGTTTTATAAACTCTTACTTCAGTATCAGTTAGTTTTCACTTTTTGAAAGGTCTAGTTTTTAAATCTATAAAAAAAATGTTTTTTTACATCCAGTTTTTGTCATTCATGGGTTAATGATAATAATCTCGGTCCCAACACAAACCGGTTTGGTTTTTTGTTCACAGAACAATGTACGGTAGTCCAGAATAATTTTTAGGAAATTAAAAAATATCCTTATTTGTGCTGTTAAAGTTAAACTGTCTCATTTCCAGAACATTTCCATTTAACAGGCTAATGTACTCGTAGCAGACTCGTAGCGGTAATCTGTGATACCGGGCATTTACCCGGTGGGCCGGTCCTAATGTCAGCGTGCGAGGGCCGGCCCTTTAATCATACCGGCCCAAACACTGAAGCTCCTACCTGTGACGGTAAATAACTCAAGGAGCTGAAGTAGTAATATAATGTTAACTCTCTAAATGATGCATGCAGTATATATATATATATATATATATATATAT
>NW_015151520.1:87372-88634 GCF_000732505.1 Cyprinodon variegatus
ATATATATATATATATATATATATATATATATATATATATATATATAGCCCTTCCTTGTCATGCTCATCCTTGTGTCGTTGGCATATGGTATATTTTTCTATTTCTTCAAACTGTAAAATCCTTGCAATTAACTAAATTATAATAAAACTAAAATGCTTTCTTTAAACCAAACCACGATGTTCCTCTTATATTTGGCGAATTTATGTTAGAATATTTTGCAAACATATGTTGGTGCATGATGTGTCGGTGGGCTGCTGTAGATGGAAAAATGCCAGGCCCGAAAATGGTTCCCAGTCCAAGCCCGACTCGTAGGCTTATGTAACAAAAGCTCTAAGGATTAATGCTTCTGTGAGGTCCGCAGCCAAATTATGTCTGAAACTAGATCTCCTATTTGCTCATTTAGTTTTGTTCACAAAATGACAATAAAGTTCCTAAGAACACTCACAGGCCAGAGGAACTTTACTCCAAACTGCAAACGAATTCAGAGCAGAAGCAGAAAATTAGCTCCTCTGTTGGCAGAAATCACAGCATAGAGCTAAACACTGTAGAATTTTACAAATGTTTAAAATAGTCTAACAATGGCTTTAACAGTATTAACTTTTTTTAACATGTGATCGTATAGTAGTTTTAACATGAATTAATTCTAATGAATTTAATACAATGTGTTTTAACTGCTTTAACTTACATCTTTTAACTATTAATTTTTTATTTTTAAATTGGGAAATAGATTTAAAAAAACAAAAAAAAACAATAAATGATTAAACTGCTCTATAGCACCCTCTGATGATACATAGAAATTATGGCAGGCCACATGTTTTCACCACAAAATGGACGCCACTAATCACCAAGAATTCTACACAACTTGACAACAACCTTAACTTAGAACATTTTCTATAAACTATTACCTGCAAACTAACCTGGGGGGTAGTGGCGGCCTAGTGGTTAGGGCATAGAGCTTGGAATCCTCTAAAACCTGCAGGACAGCAATCTTTGGACATGCTGTCAAATACTACTACTAGGCTACTGCTGCTGTTGGTGAGACGTATCGTTTTCACTTCCTGTTTTGACTACTGAGCAGTGGTGTTGCTGTTCAGTCTATCCGTCTGAATTAAGATGTCTGTATCTCAGTTACTCTGTATCTAACTAACTCTCCAGAACTACTTTAAATCATAGCGCCCTCTGCTGCACTTCTCTACTGAGCACTTGTCAGTTTCACACGGTTTTATTTCTGGTAGTAAGGAGTAGCTAGCCTAGGCTAGCT
>NW_015151520.1:93497-108089 GCF_000732505.1 Cyprinodon variegatus
TGCTGCAGGACACAGCAATGCACTTGCTGCAGGACACAGCAATGCATTCTCTGCAGGACACAGCGAAGCTTACAGTGCAATATGCTCCCAGAGTTCAGCAGGGTACATTAAAGTGTCTAAATTTTAGAGAATAATCAGCTTTTATTTCCATTGCATTATTTAGTTAAAGGAAAAAACTAAATCATTTCATGCATTTCTGTGTTTTAGGTGTGAAGTGTGATTAATGTGCCGTAGGTGTGGAAACATTGCTCTGTGGCGGTTTGTTCCAGCAGCAGCGTCTGGTCTTTGTTTATCCATGTGACCCTGACCTATTACCCACAGTGCTTTGTGACTGTTGTTAAGCATTTTGTCCTGATAACCCGCAGGTCAAACCTCTTCCTCTCCCTTCCTGTAGCTGCAGACAGGCAGCCAGCCTCAGCTGGAGGTCTGCAGGGAGCTCCATCCGTCATGCTCATGCTCAGGTCACACCTTCTCACCTTAACTTCTGCTCCTCACCTGAATGTAGGAGGAGCCAATCTGCTCCTAGTGACCTCATAACCTCCCATTAACATAACCTTGCTCTGATAAAATGAGCTGAAAATGTAGATGTAGATCCGCTTCACTTAGATGTGCAGGTTTGGTTGGTCATCAAAGATTTTTTCCATTGTTAGATGATCTAATAAACTAAAAAAAGAAAATAAATATGAAGTAAAATGAAAAGTTAACAGGTCACCTCATGGATGAATGGATGGATGACTGAATGAATGAATGAATGAATGAATGAATGAATGAATGAATGAATGAATCACTGTATGACTGGATGAACAGCTGGATGAACGTGTGAATGAATGACTGGTGTGAATGAATGGCAGTGATGTCCTCTGAGATGACAGAGCTCTGTCTGATTACAGGCTGGTTTTCTTCCTGAAATGTTGATCAGATGTTTCATGTCTTTAATGTCTTTCATCTTTTCTACGTCTGCAGTGATTAAAAGTATTAAATCTCTCATTTTAACGTCATTTTTACAGATTTTTACTGGCTAGTAATAAGCAGTCAGCAGATCCTTCATCTCTGAACCAGTAGAGTTTTTCTTCTGCGTCTCTAAAGCCGTTTCTATGAAGGAACGCTTTCTGACAGCGTGGGAAATCCTGGCCTTATATGGGATTATCAGAGCAGTAATTATGCAGATTTCATTTCTCAGGAACGCGGCTCACAGGTGGACTGCAGCAGGTTCACCAGGATCATTTAGTGAATTTACTGAATCTGCTGCGGCGCCTTGGTGGGAGGAAAAGGAGGAGAATAACACTGTTGCATGAGGCGGAATGTTTATGTTGGTGGGAGAACAGCTGAGATAAGTTTCATGGAGGAACTCTCTGCTAACAGCTTCATGCATCCTTCAGCTCCTGCTCTGGGTCCAGGATGAACTCTGCTAAGGAACGCATGGCAGAGTCTCTGAGGTTGCTTCCTAAGCTGGAATATGATGGATTATTTCCATTTACCATGGGGGGGGGGCATTTTCTCCATTAGTTATTCTGCTTGCATCCAGGCTGCTGACTTCCCTGTTCTACAGTCTTTGTGGGCCGTAATATCACAGAGTTTCTATTTGCGTCATTGTTCCATGCAGGCCTCCATCAATACCTAAACCCCTAGGCTCCTTCTCGGCCCTCCCCCACCCTGAACCCTCTCTCTGGGGTCATTATTGGCTCTGACATGCCTTGCTGGCTCCATGAATGTTAATGCAACGTTGAAGGCGCCTGGGCTTCAAGCACACACTTCCACAAATACACACAGAGCCATGCAATTACATATAAATGGTTTTGGTTTTTATACAGCCTCTGCACAATCTGAGGAGACAGCAAAGACACAGCTGGGTTTCACACACGTACCGAGGACCGTCCATCTAATTCTAAAACTGGAGCCTGAAAAACTGAGACCAAAAGAGGAGCTGAGTTTACTGATAAAATGATCAAACCGTTTCTACTCAGCTGGGAGATCAGAGACACCCAGACCTGACTGCTGGATCACAGATCATCATCCTACAGTGATGATGATGATGTCAGCACCTCTTCCTCTCTATACTCAGCCCTCTGAGCTCTCCAAGGTGCTGATTTCTATCCTTCTGGCCGTCTTCTTCTCCGTGTTTCTCTTTAAACTAAGGACTCGTTGGTCTGCAGGCCTCCTTCTTTGAGCTCTCAGAAGGTTCCACTCGTGGCATTTTAAGGTTTGGGAAGGAATCAGAATGAAATACTGGTTGGAGATTTTAACACCAGATGAGCGTCTTTTTCTCCTTTAAAGAGGAGTCTGCTGTGGAGGAGTTCCATGCGACTCCATCTGATGCAGCAACAGTCCAGGAGTTTGTCCAGGAACTGGTCACGGAACCGGTCCGGGGAGCTGGTCCAGGAACCGGTCCGGGGAGCTGGTTCAGGAACCGGTCCGGGGAGCTGGTCCAGGAGCCAGTGCAGGAACCGGTCTGGGGAGTTGGTCCAGGAACCGGTCCGGGGAGCTGGTTCAGGAACCGGTCCGGGGAGCTGGTCCAGGAGCCAGTCCAGGAACCGGTCTGGGGAGCTGGTCTGGGGAGCTGGTCCAGGAACCGGTCCGGGGAGCTGGTTCAGGAGCAAGTCCAGGAACTGGTCGAGGAACCGGTCCGGGGAGCTGGTCCAGGAACTGCTCCAGGAACCGGTCCGGGGAGATGGTCCAGGAACCGGTCCGGGGAGATGGTCCAGGAACCGGTCCGGGGAGATGGTTCAGGAGCTGGTCCAGGAACCGGTCTGGGGAGCTGGTCCAGGAGCCAGTCCAGGAACCGGTCTTGGGAGCTGGTTCAGGAACCGGTCTGGGGAGCTGGTCTGGGGAGCTGGTCCAGGAACCAGTCCGGGGAGCTGGTCCAGGAACCAGTCCGGGGAGCTGGTTCAGGAGCCAGTCCAGGAACCGGTCTGGGGAGCTGGTCCAGGAACCGGTCCGGGGAGCTGGTTCAGGAGCCAGTCCAGGAACTGGTCGAGGAACCAGTCAGGGTGCCAGTCTGGGAGCTGATCCAAGTGTCGGTCCAGGAGCCAGTCCAGAAGGTGGTCCGGGAGCCTATCCAAGAGCCAGTCCGGGAAGCCGGTCTGGGAGCCAGTCCAGGAACCGGTCCAGGGACTAGTCAGGGAGCCGGTCCAGAATCTGTTCCAGGACCTGGAGCGATCCAGGAACCGTTTATGTTGTGGTTTAAAGTCATAAATACTCAGACGGTTGATTGAGCTGCAGCAGCGTTCCGATTTTTCCAGTCTGTCTTCTTCTCTCCTGTTTATGTCAGTCCTCTGAAGAGTCCGATTTCTCCCGTTTGTCTCTCATTTATCATGTTTCCATCGTTTTTCCCTCTTTGTTCTGCCGTGTTGTTAACCTCTTGCATTCGTTGGGAGTTTCACACTCTCCAACAGAATAAGGATTCCTGTATTATCTGATAATAAGTTTGATTGTAATTCTCCACCCTGGGCCTGCGTTTCCAACACAGATTGAGGATGATGGTGTGAAGAACCGTTCTAATGCGTCTGTATAAAGAGGAGTGTGCAGACTGACTGAATGTTTCCCTCAGTGGTGGAGCAGCTACCATCCACACATCAGCTTGTGTTTCTGTGAGTGTAAATAAGATATTGCCACCCTCAGGTTGACCCTGCTGTGGGGAATGATAATGGACTTTAGCAGAAAGGGAGGGAGAGCCGACGCTCTTTGTCCTGCTTCAGCTGACTGCACTCACTGCTTTATGTGCTGTAAGGGTTCACACATCATGGGATGGATGCTTTGAAATCCATCAGAAGGCGGGGGCTCATGTCCAGTGGTGGAGGGGGGGGGTCCTCATTGTGTTTCTGGATTCTCTGGTGGATTTATAAACAACCAGAGGAAGATCTGCACTGTCATCAGAGAAAGGTCTGGATAGGAATCATTTTGGTTCATCGCCATGGTAACAGACTAATCCGTTTCACCAGTAGGACTGGGTCATGACTGGAAACCATCTAAATCAGTTCAGGTCACATGTTCCCTAAACTAGCAGCATCTTTTAATGTTCCTCTCAGATTTCCAGATGATCTAAAGAATTTTAATAAATAGATGAACGACTCGGGAAGATTGCTGCAGTCGCTCTGAGGGAGTCAGATACAAATTAAATAAAATTCTCTTTCCCATAGCAGGTTTTTTTATGTGAAATGACGAAAGAGTTAATTTGTGGGCGGAGCCAGAGAGGAGCTGATGGTGATGTTAGCTCTGGTTATTTCATGAACGCGTTTCTCCAGTCTCACCTGTCCTCTGCTGTCTGTAGTGGATCCTTCCTCTGCTGTTGGAATTATTGCAGACACTACTTCAGCAATAGTTTCAGGGTGTTGCTTTATTGTTTGTCTCGTACCATCGGATGTCTGTTGGTTGTTCTGTTCTTTTTACATCTCGTTGCAGGTGATGAAGCAGACTGAAAATCTCTTATCAGTATCTCCTTTCTATCTCCTCTTTCTTTCATCTTTTATCTTTTTGTTCTTCTGTTTTTTCTCTTCTGTTCTATTCACATTGCAGTGTCCATATAAACTGTGAAACTCCCTGCATAATTATAATAAAGCAATTTATATGCATAAAACAAATGGAACACTATGGTGATAACCGTACTGCTCCACTGGTGAAAGGAAAGTAAAATCTGTTGGGCTCTTTTTGGCATCAAGACAATTATTCTTATTTCCGCATTGCCAGACAGGACACTGTTAAATAAAAGATAAATAAATAAATTATTGCAGATTGAGAACATCTGAAAATTGTCCTGATTTATATGAACAAAACACATTTATTAGTTTTTAGGTTTTATTAGCGTCTGTTTCTCAGAGCAGGAGCCTCGGTGGCGGCAGATTCTCCGTTACATCTCAGCTACAGACGGTGGAGGTTTCACACAACCTCATGGCCAAAAACCTGAACTGTCCCTTTAAGAACGAACCAATGAAACTATGCCACGCCCACTCTAAATGGTGCCACGCCCACTCTAAATGGTGCCACGCCCACTCTATGGTATTTATGGTGGATTAGGTCAGATCAGTTCCCACTAAGAAGAATGATTCTGTGTTTCTGTGAAGGATTGAGATGATTGACAGCAAAGGAGACCAAGGATGAGAGCAGGAAGGCATCTAAGGAGGGCGTCCCCGCCTCACAGAGCGCGGCCCCGCCTGGAGACAGAAGGGCCCCGAGGGCAGCTTTAACCAGAGCAGCAGCAAACAGGAAAACGGTGACTCTGGAGGAGCAGCAGGGATCACAGCTCCACTCAGGCCCATTTCTGGAAATACAGCACATTGGGGGACCAATGCCTGGACCCCTTAGGGGTCAGAGGTCACGGTCAGGCTGTAGAAATGAATGGAAGGCCCCACAAAGATAGAGAGACCAGTTTGGTTCTTCAGACTAATCGATGGATCCGCTCCTCTGCCGTTAACCTGACCGACTCAGAGGCCTAGAAAGGACGGGTCGTTTCTCACGACTGAAGAAGGAGCTGAAATCTCAGACACCATGAAAAAAATCCAGATTTCAGTCATTTCCCTACAGATTAAATGAATCAGACTTTGATTCTATTTTAAGAGTGAGATGAGAGGAATGATATTAGATCAGAGATCAAACCTTCAACACTTCCTGCCTGCAGAATGATGGCAGCCACTGAACTCCTGAGGAAACATCTGATCATCTGAGGAAGGTCTGATCATGGAGGCTCGGCCAGCAGGAGGAAATCTGCCCCTGCAGAGAAAGAGATGACATTTTAACAGTGAGAGCAGAGAGCGACGGCTCCCTCAGTGTTTGTTTTTACTAAATACGAAGAGTTTTCAGAAAAGCTTAGCAGTTCCCTAAAAACGAGGGAAAGTTTTTGAAAAGCAGAAGAAGAAACGAAGCAAAGCAGCAAAAAGCGTCTCTGAATCTCAGAGATGAGACGTTCCCACCTTATTGACGCGTGACGACCGATAGCAGTTCACCATCCTTACCTTCCCAATAACTCTGACAGCTTTCCATTAGAGTGTGGAAGATAGGGGGGGGGAGTAGAACCCCCCCCTGCCACACACACACACACACACACACACACGCACACACACACACACACACACACACACACAGGCCCCATAGAGCCACTGTAAGCCAATTGCCTGGAAGAAAAATCCCTCCTACATGAATAGTGGCAGGCAGCGGAAACGTCCTGCCTTCCTGATGACGAACTATTAATACAGAGTAAAGGTCTAATGAGAGCAGAATCCTCTGGAGGTTCCAGCCGCCATCACTCCTCTTTCACAATAAAAGCCCCTCCTGAACATTTCTCCACCTTTCCCTCATTTTGAACAGGATCTCTGTCTCTCTGCAGGTTTCAGGATCTCCATGAGAAGCTGAGGAAAAAGAAGAGGAGGAAATGGAAAAATCTCCTCTGATTCTCTGCTTCAACCTTTTTCTGGTTAAACCTGATTTATTTCTGGGGTTTGCACAGGTGGCAGCATGACATCTATTTATTTTATCCAGATCAGAATATTAAGGTTGATCCAAGCATAAAATCATCTTTTAGGCTTTTTTACTGTTTTTATTGTGATCGTATTTTTCAGCTAAAGGAAGAAGTTTGTAAATGTTTCTGCTGAATGTTCAGGCGACATCAGAGCCATTCGGTAAGAAATTAAACATTTATTTCAACATTTACCTTTTCAGATTTAAAAACTCAATTTTCTTATATGAAAAAAATGTTTCTATAGCGATTGTTTGTCATTATAAAACTAAATATTTTGCTGTTTTAGGTTGTTGCTAAATAAATAATTTATCAACATTAATAAACACAGTTTCAGTTTTTTTTCTTTGGATCAACTTTTAGATTCATCTGGGATTTATTTTCCTTCAAATGTCTTATAGAATAAAGAGAAATAAAAAAAACTATGATGTTAAAGAAGCTGATTATGATTTAAAATTATCCGACTTTAGATGTTAGATTTTTTTAGTAATGTGTGATTTAAGTTGGTTCAGATGATAAATATAGTGATGATTTTAATATCTGTTATTATTTCTATTTCAGGATTTGTTAAATAATGTGGAATAGAAAAAAAATCCTACTTTATTTCAACTTTAGATTTTTTTAAGGTTATAAAAAAATTAAACAAATGCAAATAAAAATTTGATTCTAAAATGATTTGGGTGAAAATGAGTCAGAGGCCTGCAGGTTTAACTGGACTTTTCATATTTTAAATATATTAAAATATAATTTTCTAGATGGTGCAGATTTTATTTAAAGCTTTTAAAGTAAATATTAATGTTAATCTTTACATTTCCTTCCATAGAAAATAAACAGTCTAGGAATCGGGGATTCCTGCTGCTGCTCCGCCCATATTTGGGCTGCATTTCCACTTCCTGTCCTGAAGCCGTTTCCAAAGGTAGAAAGAATCAAACCTAATGATCATCTTCCAGGAATAAAGATAAAACATCAGGATTGAGATGAAATATTTAGAATAACTGCTTTATTTCTGAGATCTACTCCCTGGTTGGATGAACACCTTCTGGGTTAGTCAGCAGGGACTAAATGCGAGTTTAGGCTTTATTATTCAATAAATGTAATCAGTATTCATCCAATAATGTTTCTTTTATTTTAAACATCATATTATTAAAGCTGAGCAGTGAATCACAGGAAGGGACAGACACACAACACTGCCATCTAGTGGAGGATCCAGCTGTGTTTGCTGCTCAGCTCAGCAGCACAAACACACTCAGCTTTGTTTCCATGACATATGAGGACATTTCATTGACTTACATTCATTTTATGTAAAAACCTGTAAATCCCTTTATTGTCCCACAATGAGGAAATTCCTAACCAAACCCAGACTCTAACTCTAACTATTACCAACACCCCCTGGGGAGCAGAGGGCTGCCATTGTGTGGCGCCTGGGGAGCAGTGTGGGGTTAAGGGTCTTGCTCAGGGAGCCAGAGTGGCAGTCCTCCAGCAGTCTAAGCCTATAGCAGCAGAACTATAGAGATAGAATGAAGCAGAATGATGAAAAAGGGGTCCCTATGTCCTCCAGCAGTCTAAGCCTATAGCAGCAGAACTATAGAGATAGCTCAGGATAACCTGAGCCACTCTAACTAGAAGCTTTATCAAAAAGGAAAGTTTTATACCTATCCATAAAAACAGACTAAGGTTTCTAACTGTACCTTGAAAAAGTAATCAGATTTAAAAACTAAACTAAGCGTCGAGTTTATTTCTGGTTTAAATATTCATGAAATAATTTACTTTCATGATATTCATGAAATAATTTACCAGCTCCCTCTGACATGGGAGCTGGCTCGGAGCTCGTCTGCCTGGCTGTGTGTTTCCTGGATGGGGCCGCCTGTGGAGCTGGTTGACAGTTGCCTTTTGTATCTATGCTTCTTTTTCTATGTCTGCTTCTGTCTCCTTGAACCCCAGTGGGCCTCAGCAGATGGCCGCTCACACTGAGCCTGGTTCTGCTGGAGGTTTCTTCCTGTTCAAAGGGAGTTTTTCCTCTCCACTGTCGCTACAAGCATGCTTAGTGTGAGGGATTGCTGAAGAGTCAATGAGTCGATGCAATCAGCTGGTTTTCCTTAGATAGAAAACTTTGAATCAATCTGACTGGATGATCTGGTGAACTGGAAAGTGACCTGAGATGACATATGGTGTCAATTGGCGCTATAAAAATAAACTGAATTTAATTTAATTGAATTAACATACAAGAGAATTCAAAGGAGAATTCATAATTCTGGTACACTGGAAGATTATTTATGTTTCGAGGAATTAAAAGCCCTGACCTGAACTTGGTAGTCCTACCCTGAACTTGGTAGCTCTACATTAAACTTGGTAGCCCTACCTTAAACTCCTTTAAAAGGGACGGTAGACGTTGTTTGGCCGCATGATTCTGCATGATTTACAGTAAAGACAAATAGTTTCCAGCCGCAGTAAAGAATGACTCGGATGTTTTCAGGAAGTTTCTCTTGTCATTGCTGCGTTTCCTTCATGCTCCCTGTGGAGCTCTTAGTCCAGAGGTGGAATGACGCTGTTTTCTGGTCTTGTTGTCCCTTTTGCCTCCAGATTTCACCTCTGACCCCCCCGCAGAGCCAGCCTGGTCTTCAGGCTTTTTCAGGGTGTCATTGAGTATAGCCAGGTTTCCATGAGCCAAGGCAGACACCGTTTCAATCAATGGATCTTTAAATTGATTTTCTAGGACAGAAGAATATTTTGTTCAGAGAGAAGAAGAGATTCAGGTGCTGCATGAATTGTTTCACTCTGAGCAGAGAGTGAAAACCTCCTGGCAGACGTAGACTTGTGTGTTGTGATCCAGTCTTTCTCTTCTAGTTCTACATTCCCATCAAACTCACACTATGCCGCTGGAGCAAGAGACGTCCATGCTCTCCATGTGTAAAGGCACAATCAGAAGCAAAGGAGCTCTTGTCAAAGGGAAAGATGCATTCCTAACGATGCAAATGATGCACATTTAGAGACTGGAGAAATTTGAATAGCATACTGGAAACACGAATAGAACCAGGACAAATTTTGCTGCAGGTCAAAACTCCCAATCAGGCAGTGGATGTGATGTGAAATAGGGCTGAGGACAGCAGTGGAGACAAAGAAAATGGAAGCTAGATCAGAACAGAACAGGGACAGCTGGACAGGTGCCCTGCAGAAGGTATGGAGTGTTTTGGGTTGGTCTCTCAGTGGGGTTGGTCTCTTAGGGGGGTTGGTCTCTCAGTGGGGTTGGTCTCTTAGGGGGGTTGGTCTCTCAGTGGGGTTGGTCTCTCAGGGGGGTTGGTCTCTCAGGGAGGTTGGTCTCTCAGGGGTTGGTCTGTCCTTCAGGGCGGGACAGCAGCTCATTGTTCTGGATCCTGGGCAGACAGAAGAGCTGCTGAAGGGAACCAGGTGATGGTGCTGGGGGACACACCTACTGGACCCAGGGATGGGGGCACCCCAGTTACCTGCTCATTAATTGTAGCATCATGACTCACTGGTTCCACCATGGTCTCTTCTACAGACTGTGGGGAGCAGTTAAAGTTTCTCCCATTCGATGACCTGATGAGGCTGGGTGAAACTTCTCCAGCGTTGTCTGCATGAAATGTTTGTGAGAGAAGCGAAAGTGACCAATGAGAAGATAGAGAGGTGAAAGTTAGCATCCCTGGCATTTAGAGAGAAGGTAAAATATGACAAACATCCACAGATGGTTGGGAGAGGCTGCCTCAGCAGGATATGACACATTTCTAAGCCTGTTTCCCTATGAATGCTGGGAAAGCAAAGCGAATCACCGCTCCAAATCTCTTGGTGTGAACACCGACTTATCCAGTCCGGTCCGGTCCTCCAGACTCGGTGTTTGTTTCGCCGTTAATGGATGCAGTAACCATTTTTTCCGAGGCTGTATTTTTTTTATTTGCACATCCAGCACTTTTCTTCCGACATGCTCCATCATACATTTAGCTGCATCTGAGTGTTTCTGGCAGCAGCTTCACACGTCTGTGGTCGTCCTGATTCTGTGTCAGCAGAGCGGTTGCCCGTGGTGCAAACATGTTCCTCATTTCAGCATCACCTTCAGTCCTTGCACATGAAAACATGGACTCGTACGGCTTCCTGTCAGCTGGGGGGTTTGAGCGGCCCTTTGAGCCGTAACTGTGATTGTGCTGCAGGGTGTGATCTGCTAAGATTCCCATCTGCACGACTAAATTACATTCTTTTTCAGAAGGCTGTACCTTTTTGAAGGATGTTGTGACAGAACCCTGGCAGAGGCTTTGTGCTTCTTTGTTAGCTGATGCTCCACCACAGAAAATCTCCCACCACTGCCAATAGAAAATGATGATTTACAAAAGGTGCAGCGCTCCATTGTGTCACCCTGGTCTGACCGACAGGGACGGATAAATGGAAATTCTTCTTGTAATTTCTCAGTAAAATGACACTTTCTCTTCTCTGAAGGAAGGAGCCATCTAGTCATTCACTTTAGTCGGCTTTCCTCCATTCTTCCAATGTTTCTGTTTTTTTCCGTTATTCTTTAGCCTTTTATTCTTTAACTTTTATCTGTTTTCCTTCTCTTTCATCAATCTTACACTATTCTGAAACAGACTTTATCCACAGTCCCTTTCAAGAACATCACATTAGATCAAACACAGAAATATAGCTACAGAAAACCCCAATAAAAAAATGTTCCAGATATTTCATGTAGAAGTTGATTAATTTAGACGAGAATCTGCCAAAAATCTACATTTAGGAAAAACATTGTTTTCATTTGGAGCTATGAGGTCATAAAGTAGAAGAAATGCAGATTTAAAGCAAGTATTTATCTCTGCTTTATCGTTCATCAGGTCGTTCATTCGCTCATCGTTTACTTCTTTCATCTTCAGTCTCACTGACGGCTGTTTTTCTGAGGAACTTTTACACAAACTGCAGGTTACTGATCCCGTACTTTATGCTCACTGACACTGAGGAGCTCCACCTTCAGAGATCAACTTGCTGCTTATAAAGAGCTTTGATAATTATGTTAAATTTTCTCCCTCTGTCACCTTCGCTGCAGCTACTTCCTGTTCTCCTGTCTTCACTTTTCAAACATTATTTAATAAAAACAAACTCATCCCAGCTCTGCTGTTTGCCCTGAAGAGTGAATGATGGTCATTTTCCTTCCATTAGCTTTACCATTTGAAGGACAAGAAAAGAAAAACACAATATCTGCTGCTGCTGGGCTCTTTAATGCATTAGGAGAGCAAATGCAATGCATGTGTTTATTCTATAGTTTTTATTCTCATGTTAATGTTAACTGTATGTTTGCTTCATCAATAAAGTTCCTCATGTGTCTTCAAGGAGAAACATCTGTCCAGACTGAAATTCTCCCTCGCCGTATGTTAACCCTCCACCTACCTCTCTACTCACCCTGCAAATATACAAACTTCACTCTGTTTATAACTAGAAGCTTTATCAAAAAGGAAAGTTTTAAGCCTAGCCTTAAAAGTAGACAGGGTGTCTGCCTCACGGACTAAAACTGGTAGTTGGTTCCACAGGAGAGGAGCCTGAGAACTAAAAGATCTGCCTCCCATTCTACTTTTAGAAATTCTAGGAACCACTAGTAAACCTGCAGATTGAGAGCGAAGTGCTCTGTTAGGAACATAAGGAACAATCAGATCTCTGATATCAGATGGAGCTTGGCCATTTAAGGCTTTATATGTGAGAAGGAGGATTTTAAATTCTATTCTGGATTTAACAGGAAGCCAATGAAGAGAAGCCAGGATAGGAGAGATATGATCTCTCTTTTTCATTTTCATCAGAACTCTGGCTGCAGCATTTTGGATCAGCTGAAGGCTTTTAACTACAGTTTGTGGACTTCCTGATAGTAAAGAATTACAATAGTCCAGCCTTGAAGTAACAAATGCATGGACTAGTTTCTCAGCATCACCCCTGGACAGGAGATTGCTCATTTTTGCAATATTCCTCAGATGAAAGAAGGAAATTCTAGAAACCTCTTTGATCTGGGATTTAAATGACAGGTCCTGATCAAAAATAACACCAAGATTTTTTACTTTATTATCTGAAATCAGTTTAATCCCATCCAAATGAAGTGACTGACTAATCAGCTTCTTTTTCAGAGACTCTGGTCCAAAGACTATAACTTCTGTTTTGTCTGCATTCAGAAGCAGAAAGTTAAGAGTCATCCAGGTTTTTCTGTCTTCAGACATGCCTGTAATCTATGTAATGGGTTAGCTTCATCTGGATTATAGACAGATATAGCTGGGTATCATCAGCATAACAGTGGAAATTAATCCCATGCTGTCTAATAACTCTACCGATTGGGAGCATGTATAAAGTAAAGAGAATTGGTCCTAGCACTGATCCCTGTGGTCATGGCCGCGGGGAGTGGGGATGCTGCAGCACCCCCTGGTGGTGAGAGAACTTTACACAATTTATAAATTTCTTTTGAATAATTTGGGAAATGATTATGATTACTTTTTATTTTACTATTACGTGTATTTGGATTTTGATTTTATTATTTTGAGGCCTAATCAACACAAGTTCATGGAAGTAACGTTGTCATGGCAACGTCAAGCAAGCAGGTGGTCGCCAAATAAAGAGGTAGGCAGACTGGTAAATTTATATAATGTAGTGACAGAAATGAGGAGGAAATATGGCACAGAAAGGCATTTAGGATTAGTTTGGAAAACCACCACCACTGAAGAATAACACTGGTGCCGCAACCACGACAACGGAGTATATCCACCTCAATGATTCATGTGATTAATGATCTCTGTGTGTGGCAGCGGTAGCCAATTAGAAACCATCGGGTCCAAAAAAAGAAAATCATCAACCAGTAAAGGTCCGGAGATATTTTTAATGATCTGTTTCTTTAAACAGAATTTAACACTGAAATAAAATGAGGTTTTTATGCATCCATGTTATACAATGAATTTTTTAAATATATTTTTCCATTTTAAAATCTAAATTGTTTTTGAAGTAGAGAACAACAATCGTTCAGTTTGGTTTATAGATTATTTCCTGATTCCCATATTTTCTCAAACACCTAAACTGATGGTTTGTTATTTTCTTTCTTGTTTCTGTCTTAATGTTGGCAGTGGGCTTTAGGCTGCCCTGCAAGGCTTTAAACCTGGGTTTGAATGGAGACTAAGTCTGTGGTACTCCACAGGTAACCCTGGAACATGAGGAAGATTTATCATCAACGTGAACAAATATAAACCGTCTCTAGCCAGCAGTTTCAGGCAGGATGTGATGTCGCCCGTTCTGGCCCCCGGCAAACATGTGACTACGGTCCCTGGTGTCTCTAGTGCCACGTATCTGAGTATGGAGCTGCCAATCACCAGAGGTTGCTTCACGGTTGGTCCATCAATAAGCAGTTAGAGACAAGGACGGGATGGTGGTGACCAGTGGGCGGAGCTCTAGAACTACACTTTGAAACGCCGTGAAAAATGAAACTTCAAACTGCTGCTAAACGAAAGGTCAGGAGCTCAATTTATCGTTTTTGATGGAAATATGTTTCTTTTTCCGTGAGTTAAAGTTATGAGAACTGGAAGTTCTCTGAAAATGTAAGCATCTGATGAAAGAGTTCATGAAAAAAAAGAACAAAATATGCTTCAGATAAAATAAAATGTCCTCAAACTTTACATTCTGCTAGATAATAAGCAGGAGGAGTGAAGCTAAAAGACAGAAACAGATGAAACAGAATTCTTCAAATAACATCTATGTTTAAACAGGAATCAAAGTGTAGCCTTATGGAAACTAGAATGGCTCAGAGTTCTCCACCATTCTCAGGATCATTTCAGACAGATGAGCAGTGGGATGATGGGGGAGGGGCTTCATAAAGGGTATCTATGATGCGGAAGTGATGACCTTTACTATCCAAGCCAAACATTTGGATTTTATTCAGGACAACATGCAGCAGCTCTGGTCTGTAGATCCATTCATCACTGCAGACGAAGCCATCAGTCAAAATGGATCCCTCCAACACCTCAAAAGCAGTAGCCCAGGAGCAAAAGCAGTAGCCCAAGAGCAAAAGCAGTTGCCCAAAGGCAAAAGCAGTAGCCCAGGAGCAAAAGCAGTAGCCCAGGAGCAAAAGCAGTAGCCCAACTGGCTTTAAAGATCGCACCAACAACCTGCCTGTGTCTCTAAGCTCTTGCTTGTTC
>NW_015151520.1:109499-115454 GCF_000732505.1 Cyprinodon variegatus
GCAAAAGCAGTAGCCCAAGGGCAAAAGCAGTAGCCCAGGAGCAAAAGCAGTAGCCCAGGAGCAAAAGCAGTAGCCCAAGGGCAAAAGCAGTAGCCCAGGAGCAAAAGCAGTAGCCCAGGAGCAAAAGCAGTAGCCCAAAAGCAAAAGCAGTAGCCCAGGAGCAAAAGCAGTAGCCCAGGAGCAAAAGCAGTAGCCCAACTGGCTTTAAAGATCGCACCAACAACCTGCCTGTGTCTCTAAGCTCTTGCTTGTTCAGCCGTCATGAGCTGCAGCGAAGGAGCAGAGGTCGTCCAGAGCTGCATGCTGCTTCCCATGCACACGTCTGACTGAAGGGATTCAATCAAGGCTGTGGGGGGGGGTAAGAAACGGTTATAATTTCAGCTTGGTGTGTCTCACATCCCCCTGCAGCCCCTCCCACCCTGACAATACTTGGAAAACAATGAGAGTGACCCAGTTGCAGAATTCCAATTAGTATTAGATATGCTACAGTTCCGATTAGAAAGCGCCTCTTCCTCCAGCGGAAGCAGCGAGGAAGAGGAGGCTGCTACTCTGATTACCAGCCCAGCCCAAATGCAGGGTCATGATAAAGATGTGCGTGTGTGGGGGGGGGAGATAAGGCATCAGGGGACACAGCTGAACATCAGCACCAGCTCACCTACACTAACGCACAGATCTCAGTCCACCCAGGGAATATTTATTACTAAAAAAGCTTGACTCCTCCCAGACGGGAGTGGAGGTTATTTTAATCAGTGGAGAGGGAATAGAGGCAGATAGGGAGCTGCTTTGTGTCTGTGAGCAGAAGAACTCCCTGAATGGACCTGCTTCTTCCTCCGCCTGGGATTTTCTTATAAAGTGACACAGTAATGCTGCAGGAATGACCTGAATGGGAACAACTGAAGGTCAGCGCTGCATCATGGCGGCTAAATATCACAATTAGTCTAATTAAAGTCACTGAATAACATTAAATGCTGCATTTTTACAGATTAACCAACTAAGATTCACTCTCCTAACTTCCTGTAAACTGTCATTAAATTAGTTTTTTTAACATTTTTATTCATCTGGTTGTTTAGCTGAAGGCTCATGGATAATTATAAATTCATTTTATTGGTTTACTGAAATATAATGTTTTAGTCTTTTAGTATGAATGGACGTAAACATCATTTTCAAAGGGAAACACAAACATATAAACTTTGGGACCATCGTCCAATAAATAAAACCTCCTTGTTTTTCTTAAATATCGTTTCCTGATCTAATAACTAAAGAGGGATGATTTCCTTGCAGTGTGTTTTATCAACATCTGTTGCGTGTTGCTAACATTTTGAACGATTCTCAGCTAAACTGAAATATTCACGGCATTGAGCCAGGGTCAGCTGTCCAATCCACTAGCTTAATGCTATCACAGGGATCACATATGGTCTAATGATGGGATGTTTTTAACCATATTTAAATGCCAGGAATGAAGCCAGACATCCGGTTTCTGACTGTTAACTGCAGACGGTTCTATCTGCCCTCAGTCTGGTTCGCATCACTGCTGGCTGGTCTCCTCACAGACATCTTTAAAGTTTGTCCTCCTATTATCGTCCACTGGGGGACATGCTGGCTCTGTGAGTTCAGCTTTTTAATGCAGTTATCAGTAGTTTCTGCATTAAACTGGTTCATGATTTAACAAGTCTTTATTAGTCAGATAATGAAACCATTGAAGTCAAAAAGGTGAAGAAAACCACAGATGGAACAGGAGCAAATATGTCCTTATTAGTCGTGTTTTCTACACTTTTTAAAGTTGGATTATTTGCATCTTATTAGCCTCTGTCTAACGCGGAGCTGGATACTCAGAGTGAATCAGAGGTGGGATTAATCCAAAATGAAAACTTAGATCAGTATTTATTTCTACTGTATTAAATGAAGTTCATGTAAGACATTTAACATTTAAAGGCAAATGTTTCCTTCTATAACAAATGTTTTAAATACAGCAGGATGCAGGATATGTCGTCCACTCCTCCAGAGTTGAGGAACACCCGGCGGAGCATCTTTAGCTTCTAATGTCATTTGATTAAAACAGTTTAAGGTGGAAAGAAATGGTCCATATTTCTCCAAAAACTTTAACTGCAGTTTAGCCCAAAATCCCATAAATCAAGTGGAAGTCCTGACAGCACATCCAACCTGAGAATGACAGTTTAGGGTCATGCTGATTTCTTTTTATCTTGTTTTCTAACCCATCCAGATCCAAAGCAATGCGATTAGACTATCATGCAACCTTTACACTCTCAGAGTGTGCAACAAATCTATATGTTGAATTGGAAGTGTCACCCACTAAGCCCTCGGCGACGTCTCAGAGGGAGCTCTTCAGATAGCTCCAGCTGTTAATATACGCCTGCTTCCCCCGATGAGATTCTGAGAGGATAAATAGAGATGGGGAGGATTAGTTCACAGGGCTACGAGGACAGGATCCAAATTAGTGCCGGCCTCAATCATGCCGCCCCAAACCCCCCCGTCCGTTCACGCAGCAAGCTGCTAAGAGGTTTGTTTTCCTGCAACGTCGTTTATGTTCAAGGCTGACTGGCAAAGAAATTCTGATGCAGCGACATGGTCAATTTGGCTCCTAATTCCTCCTCGATTCAGAACCAGCCCAATGACAGACCTCCTCCAGCTCAACTTGCCTCTGTCAGATTAAGCCCAAGTTCAACTCAGAAATAACCCGTGTGCTCGTTCATATTTACAGCTAATATTTTATCCAATTATTGCTGCTGGGCAGCGTGGGGCTTAATACGCAGCACGTACCGAGGAGAGTTTACGACTCTTTATTCCTAAATGATTTTAGGGTTGGACTGTTTAAACATGGCATCCTTAGACCTAAGGTTGCCCACAAAACTTATTCACTCTTAAATAAAACTCATTATTAATATTATTATTTAAACAAATTAGGCCGATTAGGCAGATTCCAAGTCTTCATTTTGAATTGAAAAAGGTTCCTGGATGGAAGAGAAACGTCTTTAAATTTGGAAACAAAGTCCAGAGGATTGATTCTAACTTTTTTCCAAAATTCAACATGTTTCCTGTAAATGAGCTCAGATCAGATCTGCATCGAGCCTAAAGCCCAAACCTCGGTGGTTTTCTGGCGGTTCTCCTGGGTTTCCTGAGTATGGCTAAAGCTGTGATCTAAAACCAAAGCTTGGTTTTACTGTTCACCTCACAGCTGTCATCCTTTTAGCTCACATTTGAAGGTTTTTAGAGACAGAATAAAAGCAGACAGACGATGGGAAGGAAAAGCTAAAGGTCCTCGTTCTGCTGCGTATATAAACATCTCTGCATGTCCACAGAACACGTCCCGCTTTGGCAACAATGTCTACAGAATCGAAAAATGTCCTTAAATGAGGACAGGACTCAGAGGTAGGAGGTTTAGCGTCCCGTTCAGGAGAAGGATTTAGCTTTTTATGATGGAAATCTAACCTTCTGATCAAGGACTACGCTGCTGTCTGTTTATTTGCTCTTTCTTTAATGCTAAATATGAATTTTAAGTCGACGATCTGAGTTTCTCCAACATTTAAATATCCAGATTATTTAAACCATAAGTCTGAAATAAACCTTTGGTTCATCCAGGTGGAAGTCAAGCTGACCTGCGACTTTCTGAAACGACGAACTTTAACTCTAAAACCAGATGTTTGTTTAAACCTCTTTCAGGGTAATTTAATATTAATAAAAAATATTCACATTAAAGTTTTTAAAATGAGCTCATCCTTCAAATGCAGATCATTTCCAAACTGAAGCTCAGTGTTTTCAATCCGCTGCCAAAAATCACTGCAGAATAATTTAGGATAAAATGTATATTTTCAGTAAAGGAAAGTTGAGCAGACAAAGAAGGAGGAAGAACAAAAGGCAGAACGGCTCTCTTGTCTCTCTAGTCTTTGTTGTTTTTGTCTATCTCAGCACGGTCCTGTGTTCCTTGCCGTGCTCTGAAAATGGTATTTGGGAGACAAACAACTTCATTTTGCTGTGCATCAGTAATTAGCTGTGGAATTAGCGGGCTTGACGTGCCTCCACAGATCAGCCGGCCCTCCAGGGAGGCCTGCGGGTCCAGGCGAGCCGCATTTCCAATTATTGTGTTGAATTGCTAATTTAGTTATTGTGCCTGCCGTAATTGTGATGGGTATTGGATGTGCAATTCAATTTGTTTTAAATATTTGTGGGCTGGCGGATTGGTAATAGAGCTGACCTATCTGCAAGCCCAGTGCAGGAGCGAGGAGGTAGAGGAGGAGAAACCTTCAAAAAGAAGGTGACAATAAGGAGGTTTGCTCCTGCTTTTTAAACACACACACACACACACACACACACACACACACTCACACACACACACACACACACACACACACACACTCACACACACACACACACACTCACACACACACACTCACACACACACACTCACACACACACACACACCGAATCACCTGCTTTCATCATCAGAGTTTGATCATCATCCCCTCTAAGAGTGTTGAAGTTTAAACCCCTGCATCTTAGAAAGGTGAAAGCCGTTTGGATTCAGTCTGTTGATGTTCCTCCTGGAAAAACCTGGAGGCCGGATGGTAAAGGTGAGGAACTGTGGAACCCGCCTGGATAATAATGTGGAATAAAATGCTATGCAGGGTCTTTGCTAAAACCAATACAAAGAGCTGCAACAGACAGAATGGTAACAAGGCTAGATCCAGCCCTGACAGATCAGACCGTGAGTGGATGAAATATTCCAGTGATGATCATTTCAGAGAGGCTGTGTTTCCATCAGACACACCTGGAAGGCCATGAAGAAGAACGCTGGATCTGTCAGCCTGATCACCGTTACCTCATCAGGGAATTTCCTGATCCTGTGAAACACCTGGAATGACAAACCTCGTACCTGAGACCAAACTGACCCAAACAGCCACATGGAGCTCCATGACTGGCATCCAGCTGCAGAAACCTCCATCCCACCATCCGTCTGATTGATGACAGGAACGCTGATGGGAGCATGGCGATGGCGTGCTGGATGTAGCCATCAGAGGAGGGGGAACACTGGATGGATGGATGGATGATGGATGGATGGATGGATGGATGGATGGATGGATGGATGGATGGATGATGGATGGGCTCGTATTGAAGCTGTGAGATGAATCAAAGCTTCTCTGAAGCTTCTGTGTCTCTGGATGAACAGCCATCCAGACGCTTTACGTCACCGAACCATCAGGAACCAGCAGCTCATTCACAGCCTCTTATACATTCAAAGACATGCAGATGATTTGCAAACAGCCGTTCACGCTTGCTGGCTGTTTGATGATCAGTTAGGCTGCAGCGCTCTCAGATCTCCAGGCTTTGGTGTTTCTGATCAAACAGCAGCTAATAACCTGCAGGTTTTCACAGCCTGCTCATAATTTCACTTTACTGCTTATATGGAAATGTTGAAATGAAGCTAAAGATTTATCTGCTTTAAAATAACTCATTGTGCTCTAATCATTCTGGATCTGAGGCTCATTGGGTGCTAATATTATGATTGACATGACATCGTCCAATCAGAGGAGAGAAGGAGACATCATCCAGATAGCTGTAATCTAAACTCCTACTCCAGAAGCTAAGGACAGACTTTATATTTAGATCTTTGGTTTTAATCTGCAAACAGACCTAAACAAAGAAAGATAATTACTTTATAAACTAATTTCATTAAAGCTTTCTACTGTAATTATTTCCCCTCAATACATCGATCTACAGATGCACAAATAATAACAACTCATTTTGGTTTACGAATTAAAACAACCAAATGTGATTTTGATACGGATAACTGGAAGTTATGCAGGATTATCTCTGCTGCTAACGGCCTCTGGGACCTTCAGGCCTCTGGGACCTTCAGGCCTCTGGAACCTTCAGGCCTCTGGGACCTTCAGGCCTCTGGAACCTTCAGGCCTCTGGGACCTTCAGGCCTCTGGAACCTTC
>NW_015151520.1:116278-127978 GCF_000732505.1 Cyprinodon variegatus
GACCTTCAGGCCTCTGGGACCTTCAGGCCTCTGGGACCTTCAGGCCTCTGGGACCTTCAGGAGCAAAGGGAGCTGATCCCTCAGAGGACCAGCTGAGCAGGAACTTATTTTAGCTGCATTTGAAAAACTCTGCCTTCCTTTGTAGAGATGATAAAGCAGCACATGTTGGTTCTGGCTCAGGGACACCACGAGGCAGAGATCTAATGAAGGCGTGGCCCTCATCTGTCAGCAGGTAGACTGGGCTTTGGTCCCAGCGAAGCGCCGGTCGCAGGTTCGAATCCCGGCCTGCTGACCTTGCCGTACATCTTCCTCTGACCCCATTTCCTGTCTGCCTGCAGTCACAGATAATAAAATAAAAACTGGATCAAAGGATGCATTCTCCTTCGCATTTTCGCCTCACAGCCAGAAATTAGAACCGATTCTGACTCTGCCAACCTAGATGGTTTTTTAATAACTATTGTTAAGGAAACAAAAAGGAGCAATGACAGAATAGCAGGTTCCCTGTTTGTGGAAAACAGATGATGCTGCCGCCACCATGCCTCACTGTGGGGACGGCGCTCTTAGGCTGTCGGGTGTTATTGTGGATAAATGTTTGCAGGTCATGTTTGAATAACAGCCGTTCCAAATGGGTGGACCCCTTCGTTTGTTCCAGTTTGCATGTTTTCTAAACTAAAACCAGGCTTTGTTGGGCTGCTGGATAAAACCTGGAACTAAACGCTATTTCTGACATTTTGAAAAGAAAAATCTTCCTGGATGGAAGAGAAACGTCTTCAAACCTGGAAACAAAGTCCAGGGGATTGTGTTTAATTTCTTTTGGAACAGCCATGAGCAGCAGAAAGGAAGGAACTTATCAGAGCAGCATGGCTGCCCCGTCATTCGCGCCAAAATGCATCTAATATCATGTTAAAATATATTAATCTGCTTTTTAATTGACATGTTAAAAATAGCACTTATGAAATTAGCAGAGAAAAGGCTTGTATGGTCAATTACAGCGAACACTCGGGTTTGGCACAGCAGCCGTTGGACAGGAGCCATAAGTATTTAGATTAGACGGAAGCAGAGGGTCTGATTACAGCAATGCTGCGTTTAGAGGCTGTAATTGTTCTCTCTGCAAACAATAATGCTGCTTAAATCCTCTTGTTGGAGGTAAGAAGGCTTCGCTGGAAGATACTAAATTATAAAATCATGTTCAGGTGTCATTTTGATTCGAGAGGCTGAACGCACGTTTCATTTCATCTTTACATGAAGCATAGAAGGACTGATCTGCAGGGATCATTGCTGCTTTTCTATAGATCTGGACTAAAAGGATCATTTATTTTATTTGTGTCAGAGGAGTTCAAATGAAAGTCGGCATTATTCAAGTCACATAAACTCAGATATGGTTTAAAATCTGGGGACGGAGCAGCTGCAGCAATAATAAACATTCCTAACGTGTTTGAACATCTAGAAGTTAGAAGCAGATCTGCTGCTTTACTTCCTCAGATTCTTCAGTTTCTGTAAATATATAAAAAATGTTGTTAATGAAACATTTAAGCACAGGAGCACTGAAGGCCTTCTTTGTCTCAGAAACGCAGCGAGCTTCATCCTGTCCATGAAAAGAGGTGATTTAGATGGTGGCAGCGAGGGATTGAACAGCAATAGCCCAGCCCCCCTGAGGACTGAGCTATTGCTGTTTCTGTGTTTAGCTGACGAAGCAGCCAAACTCTGAGGACAGAAAAGACCCGAGGCAACCAGGAATGTAGCGGGGGGATAAGGTTCAGCTTAACCCTTTATCTGCACCTCTACCTGCAGCTCAGGTACGGATGAAACATCTAGTGAACTTTTCTGGTTTCTTCATCAGGAAACTGTTTCTGATTTTCTTTGCTTTTCCAAACAGAACCAGAGATTTTTCTTCATCTCTTCATTTTGTTTGTTTTTAAACCACCATCATCACAAGCAAAGCGCTTTGGTAAAAGATGTTTGGTTCTTCCTGTTCCTGATGAACCAGGGAACCAGTGGGAACCAGTGGGAACCAGTGGGAACCAGTGGGAACCAGTGGGAACCAGTGGGAACCAATGGGAACCAGTGGGAACCAGTGGGAACCAATGGGAACCAGTGGGAAACAGTGGGAAGTGGGACCCAGTGGGAACCCATGAACCAACCTCCTGGTTCAACTCATCAAATCAGCAAGAGGCCTTCAGTCCATCAGCAGGCTGGCAGTGAGGAAGGAGGGAGGAAGAGGAAGCAGGAAGCTTCCTACCATAGTTCCTTCAGCAGAGGAACCTCCTGACGTTCCTTCATAGGAACCATATAATCCCTGACCTGAGAGATCTGAGCAGGAGGAGAAGGAGGAGAAGGAGGAGGAGAAGGAGGAGGAGAAGGAGGGAGGAGTTTCCTCTAGAGTCCAACACAAAGCCAGCATATAGCTTCTATCTAATATGAAAACAAACATCCTGGTTTTGATTTATTTCTTCCTTCTTTCTCCTTCAAAGTGATTTTTATTCTATTATCTTTATTTGCTGTATTCTATTGTTCCTTCTATTTCTAAGGAGTTATGATCATCTATTTAACTAATCAAACTTACTGACGTATAAATAACCCCCAACAGAAGCAGAGCGTTAGAGAACAGAACTGCCTCTGAAAGCGGATCTATGTGGTGAATATCTGCAGACAGGGAGGACTGAGCCACCATGCAGATGTTTCCTGGACCCGATCAGAACCTGCAGCCAGAATCACAGAACAACAGAGCAAATGTCATAAATCAAAACCTCCAAGTTCCACAGTCAGCGAGGCGAGAAACACGCCGCCGCCGCCGCCGCCGCCGCCACCATATTGCCTTTTGGTCTGGAATTGATAGGAGTAAAATGCATATTCATGAAGTAAGCAACTTGTGATCCCAAACAAAGTAAAGCCCTGGCTTAGGGAGATTGGGCCTCCCGTTAATGACTTCTTCGTTTTAAGCCTGCATAAGAAAGCCCCCCGATTTCCCTGCGCTTGTAGTCCATGAGAATATTTAATACCGTTATTAATCATTTTTAATCCGTTTGCTTTTAATTAAGAAACAGCATGTTGCTGTCCTATCAGCCTGTGCCAGCGCTCAGATTAATTGTAGCTTAAGATAGCCGGCCCTGATTGGTGTAATGTATTAGCTAACAAGGCGCCAGGCTTCTAAAGATACTTGTACGCTACCTTGGGAACTTGGCTCGACTCCAGGCCCCTCTCTCGTCATATTCTCTCTTCTTCTTCTATCTGGGGTCCCGCGTGTGCTTCCTGTTTGATGCTGCAGCGTCTCTCATCTCGGCACGCTGCTGTGTTTGTAGCGCCATTACTCTGATGGCTGGCCATGCTCTCCCTGATGAGGAGCATGATGGAGAGCAGCCGCTCATCCCGTCTCTGCAGGCGTTACGGTGTAACCTATAGCCCCCCCGCCCCCGCTTGGTGGGGACAGGTTCAATTTGGTGCGTTTGGGCTCCAGTCTGGATCAGGATGTTGTGTCTTTATGGCTCCGCCTTCATGAAGTTGTTTTGCTTTGTGGTTTAAGATGCTTTAGGGCTCCTAAGACTAAAGGAGGAGGCAGCGTTAGGCCCCATGACCCCATCGGGCTGCTCTGATTCCACGCCGCTCCATCAGATGATGCTTCCGTCATACAGCTCTTCATTTATTGCTAATGATGTCATTTAACTGGTCAAGGCGTGGCCATCTCTGATCCTGTGAATAAAGTCTAATCTCTGAGGTCATCAGGGAATCCTTTCTTTACTCAACATTTTTATTATGTATCTTCAGCTCTGACCTTTCTTGAACCTTTCTTTATGGTGAAGGTTGCTGTCGTCTCTAAGGATCCTTTCATACAGGATGAAGGCCTTTCTGTTTTCTTCATCATTCAAACAAACCATCAGATCATTTCTGGATGAAAGAAAGTTCAGAGGCAGACAGAAGGTCAGGAGGAGAACCTGCTAGTCTGGACGCTGTTCAGTTGGAGCCTGGAGATGATCCAGAGGAACCAGCAGACTGTAATGATGTCATCATCCGGCGCCGGGGAACGAGAGTATGGGTCTCTGTGGAGGTGATGAGGTGTTGGAGGGAGCAGGAAATGATTCCTCTGGGCTATCGGTGAATCTCTGTTTGGCCTCACAGCCTGAATGTTTCCTCTTCTCCAAGTCGAAGGTGGTTCCGACTCTTCTGGGCCGCCCTCCTCTTCCTCAGGGGTCTGCAGTGTGTTTAGTTCTGAAGGCTGACTGAGGCTGGGGATGGAAAACTTTTCTCCTTCCTGTATCGTTCTATCGTCATTAGCAGCAGGTTCTGTCCTGTTCTGCTGTCCAGCTGACAGAAGATGCTCCTCACTGTAACCAATCACAGCTCTTCCTCCTCTATCAGCATCTTAGATGTGATTTCCCTGATGATTTTAGAGGCTCATTTATTTCTAGTGTTTCCATGCAGCTAAAATCCAACAGTGTCATGATCTTGGTAATGATGACTGGATTATCAGTTCTTAACTTCCACCTGCTTAGCTCCGCCAGTTTTCATATGTCCTCATTCGATCCACCTGTTCCAGCTCCTATTTAAGCTGCTTGTTTCCAGCCATCAGGGCCAGATCATTTGAGCTGAGTGTGATAACTATCTAGCATACCTGGCTGTGCTTTGACTGCCTGATCCTGACCTGTTCCTGCCTCTGGATTCTCGAGTTTTGTTCAGACGTCTGTTTGGACTCTGCCTGTTAACGACCTTGGATCTGACCTCTGACCCCTGCTTGGATTTTCCCTTTGGTACCTCTGTGTCTCTCTGATCTACTGGTCTGGACAGCTGCTTCCTTACCTGCTCTGGATGTTCCCAATGGACTATGCTGCATCAGCGGGCTTCTGCTGGTCAGTCTGCTCTGCTTCACACTCAGGGCTGTGGACAAATGGACTTCCTCTGGACTCGGACAGAACTAAGAACCAGGTTAGTGACTCACACGCTCGCTATTGTTCCCCGGGTCTAGATGTCACTAACCTGAGTGCCTATCTCTACAGAGAATCAAGCAAGCTGGCAATCCAGTAGCAGTCAATAAAGCATTTAACTTTTATTCTAACCTGCTCTTTCTGCCTCAATTCATATTTTCTTAGCCTTGACAAACAGTTTGAGTAGAACTGGACTTTGTTTGATAATTGGATTAATTCATTTGATAACTGGACAAACTGTGTTTGGAATGAGACCACATGGCCCTATATTAGTCATTGAACCCAGCGGGTCAGATTCAGGTCCACTGCCCTGACCCTACAGCTAAAGCTTAGAGGCAGCAAACATTTCAGGACATGGAAACTGCAGTTAATAAAAGGTTCTCCTAAACTAACTAAAGCAAACATTTTCTGAAATCTAAGAAGCATCACTTACAGTCTGAGGACCTGCTTTACCAGCTGCCTCAAAAAAGGAAACAATCTCCCATAAAAAATGTGCTTAAAGTTTTTGCTCAGTTTAGAGCTAGCTAAGCTAGCTAGAGTCTAAGAAGCAGGCGGATCAGACTAGGACATAAACAATAAAACATTTCAATAAACAGAACACCTGACCTACCATAGGAGGACTGAAAATGGATAAACTAAAATATAATCCTCTTTAAGCCTAAAAAACCAAACCAGGGACCCAGCAGGGCAGCAGAGCCTGTCGCTCTCACCTCTTTATGAAGAAAAACACTTTAACAAACTGGCCTCTGACTGCCACACCGTCCCACAGCCTTTATTAGCCTTATTTCTTTAGTCCTCTCTGTGCTCCAGGTAGAGCATGCTGCCGCAGGCTGCTCATGAAGTCAGGCTTTGCTTTGTAGTCACCTCGCCTATTTCATTTTTATAGTTCTTATTTTCAATAAAAAAAACTTTCATAATCATTATTCATCAAGCTGTTGTTTTAATTTGAAGGAAGTGAGACAGAAATGAAAGAAACCTGCACAGATCTGGATCTGCTCCCCCGGCGTAGAAGAAGAACTGCAGAGACCAATGAGGAGCAAAAAGAAGTGATCAACTGTCTGAATGGTCAGTTAACTGAGCTCACTATAAAGTTCACTATATAGTGATGGAGGGGTCAGAGGTCAGACGTTCAGACACAGCCTATCAGTTTGTGAATAAACCCATAAATGTTCTGAAATATGAACCCTGCAGCCTCTGCTGGAAGCCCCACTAATTACTCCTCCAGTCTTCCTCAGAGTATTAAAATATATCCGTTAAAATGGCGTCATTTATATCCAGATAAATGGATTCAGTTTTCCTTCCCTAATAAGAAGCCAATTCCATTAAATTCACAGGTGTTCTGCCCTAATGTAGCTGCTAACATGTGAAATATTGTAAATTCTTCTTCTTCCTCCACGTTCACCCTGCTGTCTGAAGAATGTTGTCCAGACCTTCCAAATGGATCCTTATCCTCTCCTCCTCCCCTGATTCCGTGTGAAACAGGATCATTTCCTGCAGTAAACTGTAGTTCATCGTCTGTAAACATCTGCTGCATATTCAGCTTCTATAACCTGCTGTGTGCAGGCAAATTGCTTCCCTGGAAAAGGTGTTACAGAGACACACTATACATCACTACTAACACCACTTCCTCCAGATTTAAATGATAGCAGGTATGGGGGAGGGGAGGGGGGGCTGTTTTCTGTCAGCCTCGTCTGGAGGACCTTTAAATCTCGTCTGGTGGTTTCCGTAAAACCAGAAGTGTTTGTGAAAACCTGTTCTGTGAAAAACAGTTAGTCTGCAGAACCTGACTGTTAGAGATGGTTTGGGTCCGTTTGGTTCTGCATCATCTATTGAAGGTTCCACAGATGGAGTCTGCAGAGAAGCTGGAAGCTGAGGCCTGCTGGTGGCGCGTGTTATTAATCAACAATTATCTGAGCTTTGATGAAAATAGACGTCTGTCACAGAAAGCAGAGCCTCAGAGGTGAGGCTGAGTCTGCATGTGGAGCAGCCTGTGATAGTCATCTAGAAATGAAAGAATAAATAGACGGCTATTTTCAGTGCTAATCTCAGCATCTGCCTCCAAGGGCCTCTTTTTCTAACCCCCCCCCCCCCCCCCCACACACACACACACACACACACACACATCCAGTCTTCTCTCTCCAGTGAAGAGGAGCCCATTGTGTGAGATGAGAGTTGGATTGGATGGCTCCCTGGGGAGCTGCTCTCCATTAGCTAAGGTGATCTAACAGGTAATCAGCAGATAATTAAAAGGCTTCACTTCTCCGATGGGAGGGGCTGGGTGTGTGTGTGTGTGTGTGTGTGTGTGTGTGTGTGTGTGTGTGTGTGTGTGTGTTGTGTTTTAGGGGTTGTTTGCACACGTATGAACTTTTGCCAGTGTACCTGAGTCTATGCTGTCATTTTTGAATGTCATCAGGCCAGGCGACTCGGGGAGGTTTTATGGTACGACGGGACATGAATCACTTTAATAGACACCCGTCCCTTCTGGAAAAGTGTCTATGAATTGATATTAAAAGAGGAACTCCAGGTTAAGTTAGCCTCCATCTCAGCCTATAAACCGATAAGAGGAGCAGCCTGTAGGTTACTGTATCGCTTCCTCAGATTGAAATGTTCAATAAAATAGATTTTCAGAGGAAGGGGGGGGGGGGTCCTCACGATGACGGTCCCAGCAGTGACTGAGAAGTGTTTCCTACAGTCCTGAAACATGTTGGCATCCTACTGAGGCAGATCCAGCATTCAGGCCGACTGCTCCCTGAGAGACTGAAGATCTGGAATCAGCTGAATCTGGGATTCTGGGTCAAACATTCTGCTCTGGTTTTCTTTTCTTTTATTATTTAGGATATAAATCAAAACTTCATATCAGTGGAATTACAGGGTTTACGTAGAAAGAAAAGCTTGAACTAACTTAAATAATCAGCAGAGTTTGACCTGATGAGATCAAAGCAGTTTGAAGCAATAGGAATGAAGACTGGAATCATCTGAAATGGATCTGATTGTTGGTAGAGCAGCGTGTGATCACTGCGCCGTCCTGGCTTTATACTACAGGCTCCAAGGGGGAACAGTTTTACTTTTTGCATAAAGGTGCAGATCTGGAGACACTCATGTCAAAATATCCATCAGCAGCGACACCAAAGAGGAGCAGCCTCACTTAGAGTGACTGGGAACACAAATATTCTGAAAGCATCTTGTTTTCTGCAGAGTTCAGTTTGATGAGGCTCAGTCTGCAACTCCTGCTATAAATGGAAAGTTTGAAGCAAACAGAGCCAGAAAAGTCCAGAATTACTATAAAAAGAGCCGCCTTACTGACACACAGAGATTCTTCCTGGTGAACGTTTTAGTGCCTGTTCTGATATTATCCAGCAGCATTCAGAAGATGCCACATCTTAAAGGGAACAGTGAATGTTTCTGAGCTGTTTCATTCTAACCTGCTGCTGAAGAGCATTTAGAGTGAGCTGCTGTGGATCAGTGAGCTCTACCTTCTCCACATCGCCCCCAGCTTCCCCGGCCAGCTGCTGTGTGTCAGACCCGCCTTTAGGGACCAGAGAACCCAACCAAAATCTGTTGCAGTAACTTCTACGTTCCGGGAGGAGTCCAGCGGGACAGCAGAGGCTGAGTGACACGACATTTAGTCCATAGAGAATGAGAGAGCAAAGAGGATGGACACTGTGAGGACACTGAGGGAACCACGCAGGCGGTGATGGAGCTTCAGGTTCATCGTCTGTCCTACAGAGGTGGTGAGTCGGTATCCAGGACGTGGTTCTGAAACTGAGCTTCAGGTTTAACCAAACCTCACAGCTGCTGAGTCAGAAGCAGAGGTGCCGCTGTCCATGGTGCTGAACTGCTTTGATTAGTGACGATACTTCCTGTCGGTGTGATGGACTCCCTGAGATGCTGTCGAATATTAACTCTGCTGTTTTTGGAAGGTTTATGTTATAAAATGCTTTATTATTATAGCCCCGCCCCCGACCCGGCTGGGATTAGTTCTACTATTGGTTTATATAGTTAAACAAAATGAAATAAATTAGATAAAACTCAACTTTCTAAAAGTTAATTTAACCATAAAATGTCATTTAAAAATCATTGTTAGGAAACTATTGCTTTATGCAATATGTCATATTTGAAAGGTCTGCATGAGTCACATTCAGGAGCAGCTGCCTGTTAAAGTAATAATAATAATACGTACTATTATTCTAATTATAACAATAATTATCACTATTAATATTGCAGTGGTGTTTATTAACCAATCATTGACCAAGGTGAAGCAGTTCATCATTTAAAACTGAAAGGAAAAAACAAATAAATTGTTGAAAACTGTTAATTTATCTGCAGCCACCTTCAGTCTGGGAAGCTGAAGCTGAGGTTAAGTTTCCAGCACTGAGCTGTTCTGGTAAAGTAGAACATTTTATCTTATTTTATTTAACCTTTATTTAACCAGGAAGTCCCTTGAGATTGAAATCTCTTTTTCGAGGGAGACCTGGCCAAGACGACACACCAGGTAAAATACATTTAAACATTTAAAGGGGAACATTTTAGATGACAGAAACTTAACATGATGCTTAGTTTTTTATTCCAAATGCAGAAGTCAGGAGGTGCTGATTTCTAAAATATTCATCCCTTCAGGAGCTGCTGCATGTCTGCCACAGCATCGCTGCCTGCAGCTCTATAGAGCTTCTGCTGCAGAGCAGAACTGGACGCTAAATCCAGATGCTGACGGATGGACGGATTGAACCAGACGGGTGGATTTCTGATCAGCAGCAAATTTAGCTGATAGAGATCAAAGATTGAGATGTTTGTGTTTAGATAATCTGCTCCTGCTCTGAACTTTTCTAGTTTTCCAGCTTCTAGCACCATCAGATCCCAGAGGGTTTTCACACCACCCCGTACTGCACTAGTGCACTCCCAGCTGTTCACACTCATTTTTTGTCCACATGGTTTCTGACAGAGAGGACTGTGATAACGGGTCAATGTCTATTTTCTGCCTCACTTAAAGCTTCACTGTGTTGTCAAATTGCGCCCACCCCTTTGTCTGAAAGGAAGCACAATAGAAAGAGAGAAATAAATGCTGGGAGAGAGACAGGCATCTACATGAGGCAGAAACTAATGGAAGCAAATCAATATCTGACAATGAATTTGATTTGAAGCTATTGTTGTGATGAGAGTTGAATGTCTAAACCAAAGACAGCCCCCCCCCAACCGCATCCAGACAGAAACCCAAGCAAAGCAAACGCTGAGCGACGGCGAGAACAGGGAACGTTTTTCACACCATTCTCCTATAATTAGGATTAGAAGGGATCTGGGACAGTCGGGATCATCAGGACTGTCAGGATTTCTGCAACCATGAGACTGAAAAAGAGGAAAAGACACAGGAAGGTTTGTTAAAGTCCAGCCTGTGAGCCTTTCTTTATGATGAGCTGTTGGATTAATTCCTCAATAATCAACCATCTTCTGTCTTTTCCAGCACTGATTTCTACAGGATCCAGGTTAATGTTCAGATGTGGTTTGAGGGAAGCTTTTCCCCACATGCAGAAAACGTTTCAGGAGACGACGGTTCAAGATCACAATGGTTAGAGATCACAAAGTAGATGTGCTTTCTCTGGTTCTAGATCCCAGACAGACGAACCCAGGAATGAATGCAGGCTGTAGGGAGGAGAGACGTGATGGATCTGCTGCTGCTGATGACTGGGAGGCAGGAGACTAACTAGAACTAGATGCACTAGATGATAGGAGGACGGACCAGGAAGCTTCTAGAATAAGATGAACATTAGAGGTTAACAAATAATAACTATTGAGTCAAATCTGCTTAAACATGTTAACTTAAAATGTTTGCTTCAGTTTGGAGCTGGTTTCTAAATGTCATGATTATCGTCATGAGTTGATTTTGCCGTAATTATATTTAATAATAATAATTAAAAAAAACACTGGAAAGTTGATAATTTGATCTTAATTTCTGATTTAATTTCTGTGTTTGAGATGAAATAAAAAGTGTCAGTGAGACGCTGAATGGATTCATGCAGCGACTGCAGCTGCTGGCCGAGGGAGCAGTCCATGAGTCTAAAAATGAATCTTCTTTAAAATCGGATCCATTTGATCAAATTTAATTAGTATGAAAAATTAGCAGACAGATGTAAGTTTAATAGACGAGTAAATATTTAATGTTTTTGTTACTTTCCTCAAATATAATAAACTTCTGCTGTTAGAAACATTTTCACTATGTGCTGAATTAAGCTGCTAAAATCAGCAAAAACTTTTCATTTCGAATTTATCGATTTAATATATAGATATTTTTTTCCCTGTAGGTCTGGATTATTTCTGCCTCATGATGATTAAAAGGCTCTGAATGTTTTTCCTTCATGATCTCTGACTAATATTTTCTGTTTGTTTTGTTTTCAAAGCTTTTAAATGTGATAAAGATGAAAAAGAAAAGGAAATCAGGAAGGAAAACAATCTTTCATATTTCCATTTATAAACATGGGCACAGCGCTAAGCACGTTCCGGGGGGGGGGGTTTATGTGTTCAGATGCAGCGGATCACTGTGTTTCTATGGATGCAGTCGGTGGGCAGAGAGGTGGGGGGGTTAAGGTGATGCTGAGGCTCCTGTAATGAGTAAGCGTTGGGTGGCCGGTGCTAAGATAAATGGGGGGGGCCGGTACTAGTGCAGCAGTCAGCAGGATGCGCCGCGGCCAGAGGCTTGTTTGTGCCAAATGGAGCTCGCAGAATATCAAAGGCCAGCCATCCAGAAGACGCAAGCGTCTGACAAATTTTAAATTAGGCAGAAAGAGAGAGGAGG
>NW_015151520.1:128897-130628 GCF_000732505.1 Cyprinodon variegatus
CCACTCTAACTAGAAGCTTTATCAAAAAGGAAAGTTTTAAGCCTAGCCTTAAAAGTAGACAGGGTGTCTGCCTGATAATTATTAAGGTTTCAGAAAGTGATGAACAACCTGGTGGACAAATAATTCACAGGCAGCAGGTTCTGATTGGCCATCATTGTTTTCTGTAATGAATTCAACAGCAGCTTTTTAAAATTCCTTCAGACACAAAGAAGAAGGTGAGTCTGAAAATAAGGATTTCTGTTCAGGTTAGTGAATCCACACATTTATTGCATTTAGTGGAAAGTTTGGATTCGTTTTTAGGACATTTAGAGACAATATAAAAATCTCATGATCATTTAGACACTCAGGTCTCTGTGGATCTGTGGGAGAACAGCTGCTTCATGGGTCAGAAGGTCACTAGTACATCAGAGGGAGACACAGACAATAGAATAGAATAGAATTGAATAGAGTAGAAAAGCAATAAACACATAGAAGTGAATAAAATATATTAGATCTTCCAGTCGAGCTAATAAAGTCTCCGTCGTTTCAAAGCATTTCTATCTCCTGTTTTAAACTTGCTATCATTTCCAGCAGCCCAGTGATCAACACGCTGCTGCATCTATTATCTTTGCATCTTTACTCATTTCATCGCAGGTCTCCATCCTTGTTCCCGCCCCCTCCTCCCTCTGCTGGAATCAACCTATGGAGTAAAAGACTTTTCTTCTACTAATGTCAATTTAAAGCCTAGCCAGAGCTCCCTCTAATCTTTTCCCACTCATTACACACAATTTCCAGCGCGTTCGGCTCCCGTGCCGATTGGTTCCTCGCTGTGTGTGCAGCCAGGGGTGCTGTGATTGTTTATTATTTATTTGTTTATTTATTCACACCGACGCCCCGACTCTTTTTCTCTCCTTCAGCTCTCCAGCTTTTCACTTTCTTCTCCCGCTCGTATTTCAGTCCCTGAGTCCCTGGTCTGCATTTTCCATGAATAATCCAAGCAGTCTAAAGCACGGGGCTCTGCTCGCCGGCATCCATTTAGAGGAGCAGACTGGATGTGTTCTGAAGGGCATTTCATTTCATGTGAGGTGATTTTTCAACATCGCTCTGCAGGTTAAGGCTGGATGTTTGGGACCAGATCCTCTTCATGTTCTTCATTTAGAAATGCATGAGGAATAAAAACTGTCTTTCTGAAAAACAACACATGCTTTGATTTTGAACAACAGAAGTTGCAAATAGGAAAGGAATGAAAAAAGCCAAAGCTAAGCAGGAACACAGAAGCTGAGAGACCAGCAGACTGACAGGCAGGAGATGAAGCAGAGCATGAAGCTGCAGGATCTCTGTTAGGAGTTCCCTCTCTGTGTTTATTAAAAGCACTGTCCTTTCTATGTGGGAGACAGTAAACACAGAGAACACTGAACATTTTAGGTTGGATCTTCAAAATGGACAGAATGATAAAGATCAAGTGCAAAACCATGGAGATGCATGTGGATAATGAGAAGTATTAATTCCATTACATGTTTTTATCTAAAAAGGTTTCAGGAAATCTTGTGAAAACAATCAGAAAGTTCAGTGAACCTTTTGCAGAGCAGATGGTGCATCAGGAAGAGTCCTGCACATCCTGTCTATGTTCATCCAGCTTCAGCTGCAACAAGATGAAATAAAACATCCTCTGACATCTTGCTTGATAATCAGAACCCGATATGACAAAATGTTTAAAAACATTAGAATCATTTCTAACCTAGTTTCGATCAA
>NW_015151520.1:132426-136507 GCF_000732505.1 Cyprinodon variegatus
TAGAATTATTTATGAAAGGTTTGCTTCGATCACTCCTGTATTTTCTTCCTGACAACATTGATTCTGATTCTTATGAACTAAAAACAGCTGAAGAGCCCCCCCCCCCGGCTCTCTCTCCCTCCCCCATGCAGACCAACCTGCCATCTTGCTGCTGAGCATCACTCCTAATATCATCAGCATGGAGGCCCGCTGGTCCGTGACTATCAGCCACAGGACAAACTAAATTAATTAAAGTGCCATCATGGCTGATACCTGGCTGCCACCTGGTGCAGAGAGCTGGGAGAGGTTTCAGGAGATCATGTGCTGTCCTCTCTGCTCAAATCTTCTCATCTAATTATGCAAAACTTTCATATGAAATGTCTTTATTTAAGCTGCCAGAGACACAGAAGTGCATGAATTAAACCCGTCTGTTGTTATTTCTTCATGATAAAAACCCAGAGACTCCACAACCAAACCCAGACTGGGCTTTCATTGGTCTGGACCTTTGCTGCTTCACACCTGACCATTAAAAGAAACCTTCATGTCTATAATTCCAGTCACAGCAGAAAGAGAGAGAGAGCGGTCTATGCAAAACAACAAGCTCCCTATTATCAACACCTAGATTACAACTGCTGAAGGCTGAGGTGCAAAGAGTTGTGGGTAATTGTCCTGTTTTTCATTAGCGTTTAGATGAGGATCTGGAGATGAGGAAGGAAATGGCCTCATCATCATTGCTCTGTGTCTGTGTGTGCTTGTGGAGCCGGGCCGCTATGTCTGCACATCACACCCTTGATCACAGCTGTCCTCGCTCAATACAAAGGGAACAAATTGTTCCTCCTCTCCCCTCAGCGGCCAACTTGCTATATTCCTCTATTACCTTACAACATTGAAAGAAACAAGCCGGCGTAAATGACGAGCCAGAAGATTGCAGGAAGAACAGGAGATTGAGGGGGAAGAGGGAAAAGAACATGATGGTGGGGTGGGCGGGTGGTTTTAGGGCTTAGCGGTGTGGGAGTGGAAGGCCAGAAATAAGACAGGAGATGAGGAAAGAAAATGAAAAGAAATGTCTGCCAAAATTGTGATGAGATACTACAATTGCACGGCTGAGATGAGAACGGGAAATTAGAGCAGGGGAAATTTGAAAAGACGCACAGATAGAAAAAAAGGTGGGGGGGCAGGTGGGGGGTTTCAGACTGGCGGTACGGAGGTGTTGTTTTTAACTTCATAGGACACACAGTCCAGCCCACAGGACGCCTTCTTTATGTGTTTGACCTCAGATTAACTCGCCGTGCTCTGATGTAGTGTCATCGCTCCCTAGGTGGATTTATTTTGTGCTCAAATGAGCAGCGAGGACTTTGCCACCATCTTTAAACTCCTTCATTTTCTCCATTTAAAAGCTCAAACAAACTTTCAGGAAGTCCAAGTGGATTATTCATGCCGGCTTTGATTTGCCAATTAGCTGCTGCAGCAGCATCAAGATGAACGCAGGCATCCTGGCTTTGCTCTGCAGACGGATTAGGAGACCCCNAAGGTGAACTAAATAATGTACCCTCTGGTTGATAAAAGCTTGTTTTTGTTGGGTCGTCAGAAAGCAGAACAGATCCCAGACCTATTTTATTTTACTACCAAAGAAATAAAATATTTTCCTGTACCCCTTGCAATGCCCTCACAGACCACTAGGGGGACGGGTACCCCGAATGACTGAAGTAATAGATGCAGTTTCTCCCTCTGAGGGAGCCTGTTTCTCTGGTTCCTGTCTGCTGCGTTCAGCCCAGAGGACAGGTCAGGAAGATCCTGCTGAGCACAAAAGGCCTTATCAGCGTTTCTGTTCCAGGCCTCTTCTCCTGATCCCGCTGCAATGTTAGCACAACAGCCTCGGAGGTTAGCACTCAATTAAGCCGGGCTCTTCATTTATGGCGGTGACAAAGGCCGCTCCTCTCACCGTCCCTCTCTCTCTCTGGCTCTCTCCTCCAACCAAACTTGTAATTACAGTGTTGGACAGCACGCTCCACAGTGACCCGGCATAAAATATGACTATCCATTTGGCCCTTATCGCTTCATCGCTGTTCCTCCTCTTCCGATTGGACCGGCGGCTGCTGCTCACCCCCAGCACCATCTCATCACTGCCGGCCGTTTCACCCTGGCTTCACCTCACCCTCTCAGCTGCCATGCGGCGAGGCGTCAGGATGAGGAATACGGCTAAGCACTATCTCCCCGTAATGAATTAGATTCTCTTTTAACCCTGGACACACATCCACTTGAACTCACCGCTGCAAATCATCTGTTTTTTTCTTTTCTTGCGTTTCATCCTGAATCCTGATGACCACCTCACTTTAAAACCACATTTACTAAATGAAGATATAGAGTTAGTCTATTCAGAAGTTGCTGGTGCAGGCGTTTGTGCAGTATTTGGATTGATGGGAGCAGAATGTGGTGAAAGTGAGAGCAGAGATGTAATATGAGCGGATAACAAAGTTTGGCTCCTGGTGTTTAGCAGCATCATCACAGTGAGATTGCATCAAGGCAAAGCAGCTAGTAGTTGAGTTTCTGTCGGAGGGGTTAGCATTCCTTTCATTTCCCAAACCATGCAGGCATCAATAACTGCTGCTGTGGAGTCAGAAGCTTTTTGGTGCTTAGTTTAAAGTCAAGATAGTTATGATAAAAAAATGGAAACGAGACACAAAGTAGAGAAAGATGAGAGCAGCCATTAAAGGTTAGCATCCATTACTGACCATCACAATTAAACACACTGATTTCCACCTTAGATGTCAACAAACCAAAAACAAAGATTGCTGAGTCATGAAGACGTCCAAATGTCATATTCCTGATTCTGCGCCGTTTCTCCATCTCTACTTTCTAGGTTCCAGATTTCAGGGTTTTCATTCATGCAGACAGAAAAACTGAAAAATTTAACTTTATTAATCTCACAATAGAGAAATTCCCGCTCTGCATTTAACCCCTCCCATTGGGGAGCAGCCATTGTGCGGCTCCCTGGGAGCAGGGTGGGGTTAAGGGTCTTGCTCAGGAGCCCAGAGTGGCAGTCTGTGGGAGTGGGAAGAATGAAAAAAAAGCAGAACATGATAAAAATAATGACCATAAGAATCCAGAACAGTTTAAACAAAATTCATTTTTCGATCCTTTTAATAATCCGTAGAGCTGCAGACTTCACTGGTTAGACTGGGCAGCCGCTCAGAGCAGCCCAGTCTAACCAGTCTGCTGTTTCCAGCCCTGCTCTCCATCTGTCCTTATCAGCGGGGGGGTGAGATGCTCCCAGGCCAGCTAATCAATCACATGAGGCCTTTGGTTTGCAGAGGTCAGCGCAGCTCTATAGAGCTGGGTCCAGTAACACAGACTGAAGCTAAACTTCACAGCAAAGTCGTGAAGAAATCTGAAACGACCTGAATCTCCGGTGAAAACTTTTTTCCCAAAGTTTGTCTTTAGTACAAAATGTTTAGAAGCTCAAACAGCCACAGCAGGTTTTATAAATCTGATCTAGAAACAGCAAAGCTGAAAACATCTGCATTAATTCAGTAAACCTCTGGCTTTGCTGTGTGACTCTCCCCACAAACCCCTCAGTCTGCCTGGGATCAGACTCTCCTGTCCCTCCATCTTGTAGACATGAAGTGTCTCCTCCACCCAGAGGTTGACGTGCAGACGCTCCGCTCTCAGTGTCATGTCCATCTGGCCCAGCGGCTGTAATCGTCCTGCTAATCTCCAAATAATAGCGGCAGCGCTGGGAATGTCACTGGGGTACAGTGGCTCCGCGCTCCCACAAAATCAATAGTTTATGCCCCTCAGGGGATCCCTGCTATCAAAGGGGATGTCAATACTGTCGATTGAAGAACATTTCATCAACATGGCTGACAGCAAAAGCAAGACACCATATATGGAAGGCCGTCCGTGGAGGTCCTGTTCAGCCTGCGGGTGTTTAGGACCCTGAGGGGGCTCAGGGGGTAATGTGTCCTCCCTCTGGACTTCCAGAAGACATAGTGCTGTCTGACATCACCGTGGGGGGGGTCAGACTCAGGCAATGTGATCCACATTCAGACTATTCCCACCTCATATTCTGTCTCAGGTTTGAAGATGCTTTAGTCTCAGAACA
>NW_015151520.1:136972-137431 GCF_000732505.1 Cyprinodon variegatus
CCTGGAGATCACCTTTGATTTCTCAAGGGCTTCCAATAAAGTTCACAGATCACAATGTTTGTTCTTGCACTGTGCGACCCGACGCTCTGATGCGATCTACATGCTCACACTCTACGTCCAAAAAACCACACGTCTGACTCAGCATTGAGAGATCGACCTGGTCGGACTTGTCAATCTAGAAGAAGAAGAAGAACTCCCCTGTTTGCTCAGTCTGCCCACCAACACCTCAGGAGGACCCACTGGACGGACTTAAAAGGTTTAACTAAACATAAACATGACTGGAGTCACAGGAAGGCTTGATTTATGCTTCACGCTTCTGCCAGGTCACATTACGTCATTTTGGGCTTTGAAGCCCCTCCGTTCAGACAGGATTTTACTTTTCTAGGAGCTCGTCTGCCTGGCTGTGTGTTTCCTGGACGGGGCCGCCTGTGGAGCTGGTTGACAGTTGCCTTTTGTATC
>NW_015151520.1:137670-148904 GCF_000732505.1 Cyprinodon variegatus
TGACTGGATGATCTAGTTGAATTGGATCTATAAAGTGATATGATGCAAACTGATGCTATAGAAATAAACTGAATAGATTTGAATTGAATTGGTCTATGATGTATAAACTGTATAAAATGCGTTGTAGCCTCTGGTTGTAGCGGGATAAATGTCTTTTAACGGGAATTAATTCTTTGCACTGTAGATGTTCCTAACAGAGCTGATCGCAGGAGAACTGAATGTTTTGTTTCATTAATATGTTGATGATCGATGAAAGGACCAATGTTCACCACTGACCTACAGAGCAGCAACTGGCCGACTTCCATTTCCAGCAGCTTTCTGCTGCCTTTGCAACTTTCCCCACAGAAACTAAAGCATTGTGTCTGTGATGAGAAAAAGCCTGCATCAGTATTTTGATGGTTTCTGGCCGGCGGAGGCCTCAGCATTCCCGCTGTGTGTGCCGCCTCCGTGCCCTGCTGCCCTCCTGCCCAGCCACCACCATCTGCTCGCTGGCGCAGCCCCCTGATGCCCCTGCAGGGCAAACGCTGACCGCTGACACCCTCACATGTGGCCAAACAACCCCAGGATGAACAAAGAGAAGAATCACTGACGATCCACACTTCTGGAGAGAGTTGCTCAATCATTTCTAAATGATTAAATAAAGTCCTTCCACACTGTGTCACCAAACCATTGATGTCCTGCTGTTCTTTAAATCAGACCAGGTTGGTTTTAATCTATAAAACGCTCTGATCACATAAAAATCTGGGTAACAAAAAAAATCATTTCAAAGCTTATTTTCAGCCCCTTCTGAAGAAAAGCTTTGAAATCTACTTTTTATTAAACACACATTTCTCTAAAGATTCCAAAATAGTAAAGTTAAAAAAGTTAAAATCAATCCGCTGGACTTTGTTTCCAAGTTTGCAGACGTTTCTCTTCCATCCAGGAAGATTTTTAATTCAAAATGTCTGAATCCGTGTTCCAGGCTTATAGATTAGACCAACAATAAGCCTTGTTAAGGTTCACAAAAATTTTTTATGTATTTTTCTAATCTCTGATCTTTATGTTTTCATTAAATGATAAAAATAATGATAAATAAAAGAAATTAAATATATCAGTTTGTTCAACAGTTTTAATACATTTCCAATGAATTTCCTAATGAGGCTGAAAAGCTTAGAGTAATTCAGTATTTCTGCATTCTGGACGTTTTTATTTTTAATATTTTATTCCTCTCAGTTCAGTGAAACAGAAAATAAAAGGATGTTTTAAAGCTGCCTGGTGTGTGCGTGTCTGCAGGGAGCGATGGCGCTGAGGCCACTGAACTCATTTTCCTTTCCCCTGCTACAACCCTTGACCTTTGACCTCCTGGGTCAGCACCGCCCCCCCCTTTCTTCTGTCTCCATCTATCAGGCTCTCAATGCCAAATGGGGGGCAGCATCTTCTGCAACAACCCGCCTCTCATGTCTGGCCTCTTTTGTTTTAACCTCTTTAGCCATCAGTCCTGAATGGGAGGGGCGGTGATTTGGTTTATGGCCCTGGTGGCTTATGGGTATTGGTGGGGGGGGAGTGGGGGCTACAAATCTCTGACTAGCACCTTAAGCTGTCAGCGTTGCCCTGGGGGCCCCAGGCGTCAGCCAGCACGGTCACCTTGGATGGGCGGACGAATGGGAAGAAGACGAAGAACAGAGAGAGGAAGGAGGCCGTGGCAGGTTTCCATTTTACCCCCGACCCCCCCCACCCCCTCAGAACCAACACGCAGTCAGACCCACAGCATCTCTAAGACCTGTGATCAATATTCCATCTACCTGCTTCCATCTGATCCTCTGCTCTTCACCAGATCAGCCTGATCCGTATGTTTGTCAGTAAAACACCCCCTGGTTCACCTCCCCGTCACCCCCCCATGGTGCCCAGCAGAGCCCTGCAGCGGGACACCGCGGCGAGGCGTCCATCAACAGGGCGGAGCTGAGTAAAAAGTGCTGGTTTAGTGATGGAGGAGGAAGGTGTCGGGGCGTCCGTGGGACGGTCCACCGGCCTGAGCTGTCCAGGGTCAGCAGCCTGCCTCCCAGCCTGCGGCTCGGTGGCAGCTGCGTTTCCAACGCATCCTTCACGGACACAGCAGGGTGGGCGGGGGCTGATAGCGTGTGTTTATGTGTGAATCTAACTAAATGTGTCAGGACCTGGAGCCGCTCCCTCACTCAGAGCTGGATCCATCCGTCCTTTAACTGGAACGTCAGCAACTAAAACACCTTAAACTAAAGTTACAACAATTTAACAGCTGATCCTGCAGTTTTCATCTCATCACGATGTTTGGGCTCCTGAACGGCCAGCAGCTCTGAACTGACCTCAGACTCCTTCATATCCTAATAAACACCTCCTGATACTAAAGTCTGACTGTGGGTCTTTATATGCTGCAGAAAATGGTTTCTGTTGATCATCGTTGATCATATCTGGGTTAAGCTGCACTAAACCAGCCTGAACACTAAACCAGCCTGAACCTTCTCCTGAAAACATGTTCAGCTAACCGGGACATTAGCTCTGCTTTCACCAAACATGGTAGAGTTACCAGATCAGACTCTCACAGGAGCAACCAGCCCACCCCTCACAGGCAAACCCCCCATGAGACATGATGTCCACCATCTGATTTCCCCACAGACGAAGATCTGTAAGAGAAGGAGACGAGGAAGTCAGGTTGGTCAGCGTTTCTCTCAGAAGGATGTCGGTTAGTTGGAGGCTTCAAGGTACCGGTCAGCACTGGTTTGGTCCAGATAGTCCAGAGTCATGGACTAAGAAGAGCACTGGGAGAACTGGGAGGTTTCCACAGACAGAAGCTTCCACAGACGATTTGGATGGAAGGCAGGAGGACCGTCCCACAGTTTTGGAAGTTATGGACCATCTTTGGTAGACCAATGACAGAGTATGTTCTTTACAGTGAGACGTCTGGCACGGACTTTATGGGCAGATGGATCCTCTCTATGCTGAAATGTTTTCCAGCAGCCCAGCCTGTTAAATGTCAGCCTCTCTGGAGGAACCATCAGTTCATTTGTTTTCTAAGGATCAGCAAGTACCTGTCTTCTGAAATGGACTCAAAGGACAGACATGAAGCTGGACAGATTTCTGGTAGATGGAGGAACTATGAGGAGGGAAGAAGGAGGAGCAGTGGTGCTTCGGGAAGCTTCACCCATAGACTCTGGGTAAAAGCTGTCCATGCGCAGTAGCTCCTCTGCAAAACCAAATATAAGACCATCCTTCAGGAACCAAAGTTTGAATTTAATCAGTGATGTGATCTTTGTTTCCAGATGAGTTTCCCATCCTGGGCTTAGTCTTGAAGGCCAGCAGTGATGATTTCTCAGTCAGGCAGTCCTGAAAACCCAAAGCTAGAAAAAGATCACATCGCGTCTGCAGTCAAAAACACTGGAAAGCTCTAATAACAGAAACAGCTTCTCTGCTGCTGCCAGAAAATCTGAATAAAGAAAGAAAAGAAGATGGATGTTCATCAACGTTTTGGTTGAAGCAAAGGCTCATGGGAAGGATTTCTTCTAGCAATAAATGTTTGTTTATGATGCAGTTGAACTTATTTTAGTGTTTTAGGTTAAAATTGTATCACTTAATCCTCTAAATAAATCTAAGGCTAAACTTTAGCTGTGAATGTTGCTCTACACTCCATAAAAAGGCTTATATACAAGCAGAGAGTAGACATGAACCAGAACGCGTACTTTAAGGGGAACGCCGTCCAAATGGCACCAAACTGATATGGGTGAGTAGAACATGATGGAATAACGTAAAATCAAGGACCCAATGTAAAAAAAAACGGCGTTCCCCTTTCAATGTGCACGACTAGCCTCACAGTGAACCTGTGAAACTCATTCAACCTAAAATCAGCAACTATTATAGAAAATGACTGGAATCATGACTAAACTCTTTGTTACATTTCTGAGCTTTTATTCAGTTTATTATTTATCTTTGGACACATTTTTCTTTTTATCAACTGATTTTTATATAAACTCTAATTTGAAGATTTTATATTTACATTTTTAAAATGGTCTTTGTCTGGTTTCTTTTCTGTCTGCTTCACGGTGATTTTATCGGCTTTAAACTTCCATAAATCTTTGCAGCACTGAGATATCTGGACCATATTTCCTGCAATGTTTGACAAGCTGCCAGCGAGACTGGCATGCTGGTGGTGCACAGCGGCGCAATGTTAATGTGTCATCTAATTTCCCATCAAACTGTGCACCAACGGAAAAGAAAGACAAGAGAAGAGAGCGTAAAGATCGGACAGTAGGGAGGAGAGAAGGAGCGGAAGAGAGGGGGAGCTGATGAGGGAAAGAAATCTCTGTCTCAGCAAAAGTTTTCATTACAATTTTGAGACAAATGATCTCTGTGTCCTTCTCCTGAAGCTGCCTGGGGCGTCATGCTATTTCTATGCAAATAACAACCTCACGCCTTTGCTCCTATTATTTCTGCTGGAGCTGCTGCAACATGACCCAAGAGAGAAGGGGAGGGGGGGACGGAGAGAGGGAGGGCGACATGAAGTGAGAAAGAGAAATAAGAAGGAAAATGCTGTAAAGGGTGAAGACAGAGAGAGGGGGGGAATGGAAAGGAGGAGAGAGAGGAGACAGCAGACAAGTAGTCGTGTCTCTGGGTGTGTGTGCGCCATGGACTCACTGAAGTGTGAAAATATATAACACCAGGAAAAAAAGAGAGAAGGGAAAGAAGGGGAGAAATTGAGGGCTAAGAACAACACAAAGACACAACTATAATTTGTTTGCAGCCTGCCGTTCTTGTAATATATGACACCCTGTGTGCTGCTGCTTCCTCACCGCGCACTATTGTTTAACCATATAGCACTTACAACACTATCAGGACCAGTCCATCTCAGACACACACATCAGGATTTACGTACTGGCCCACTCCGCTGCTGCAGTTTGCTTCAAATGGAAGCGAAGCAGCGGAGATATACTGCAAATAAACAGCAGCACATGCAGGGACAGCAGGAGCTGCTTTATTATCTTCACACTGCAGAAAGAAAAACACTCAAATCTCTTCCTAATGTTGTGTGAATTAAAAAGCAGAATGATTATGGGATGATTGGGTCACAATCAGGGAATAGAACCTCTGCTGCACAGACATCAGGGCTAAATATGCAGACTGCCGTTGTGTAACGGTCTGGCTGTGAGGCGTTCATGGTCAGACTCACTGCCATGGAAAACAAGCTGCTTTATCTGCTATGTTTCTGTCCAGGCTGCAGGGCTCAGCAGCCCAGAGACCCTCTCTGCAGAACTGATCAGCTGCAGCATTTTACCTTTGCATATATTTTCTGTTTTATTTCTTTGTGTCTTTTGGCCTTTAATGTATTTGCAGGGTGTTTATATCCCTCAGTAAAAAAAGACAACAACAAAAAAACAATATTTGCCTGTGACTGTTGTATAGACTTACATTGGCCACAACCAGCAGTGCCCGGTTATTCTGAAGACGACTGATTTAAATCACCAGTTGTTGCATTTTTCTGAGCGGAATCACATCTTCCTCCTGCCCTCGGTCCATGTTGCATGTTGTGCCCAAAAAATGGGGAAGGAACCACCTGGACAACAGAGGTAAGGGAGACAACGTTCTGAGCTAACGCAGGAGAACAGCAGGAGAGCTCCAGAACCAGGACACGCCGGCACGCAAGTTGTTGCTGCAGTCTGTAGTCTGACCATTAGATGGCGATAGAAAATTAACACTGTAGCTTTAAATCTTTACAGTAGAAGCCATTCAAAATTTCTCCACCTTTCTTGATGGCCCCTTCTGGGTCCCCTCTGGGTCTGTGGGGGTAATATGACCCCCCACGATGATGTTGTTGGTGACGCTCCAATATGGGTGTTTTCTATTGACGTTCAATAGAAAACACCCATAAGCAGCTGCAATGCCCCATGCGTCCACAGGGAGGAGCAGTGATTTTAATGTCCTGCTCTCTGAAAGCGACTGAGGGACACTTTTAAAGGCGTATTCTTTAGATCGGAGGACTTGTGCTAGTTTTCACGTTCACTACTGAACATTTGACTAAAGCAGGGGGGAAGGGGGGGCTTTATTTCAATGATTAAATGTTGATGTTCATTTATCATGGGTTATCCAGCCATGCAGTCACAATCTGCTGTAACAACGTCTCAGTTTTCTTTAACCACCACCAACGTTTTCAAAGTGTCTAATTAGAGCACTGAGAATAACCTAGCAGCATTAGGTAGAAACTAGTATTAACAATTTAGTATTAACAATTACCCAGGTAGCAGTAGACTAGCGCCAGTGGTGCATTCATGTAACGTCACAATGATGAAAAAGCAACATAGAGTGAATCACATTTATTCCTCGAGGCAAAAACAAAATGTGGTTCATTCAGTGCTGCTTTGGGTGTGAAATCGCTGATCCAACCATACACCAAGTAGTTATACGCCTCCAGACTCCTTCGCAGCTTCATTTGGATAGCGTGTAGTTGTAGGTCTGGTGGACGAGGTTATTTGTAATGTGGACAGCACCAGGAAAGTCCCACAGTAAGTACGGAAACATGTTTCCTCACTTTGTGTGGATCATATTGTCATGGTTGAGTGACGGTTTTTGAGGACCAAAATGTAGAGATCAGCTGGCAGATGTGAATCTTGTAGATTTAATGAGTCATCTGAGGCAAAGTAGAAACACCAAACATTAAAAAAAAACAACCAAAGACATAAAAATGTCAGGGAAAACTCATGTGGGGTGCCAGAGATGAGGAAGCAACTAAACAACAAGAAACCGGCACTGAGTGACTGCAGAGGTGGTGTATATATGGAGAAACAGATCAAAGGATGGACTAATGAGTTGAATATGGAGCAGGTGTGAGTGGAACTAACTAGAAGGAAACCAAGGGGAAAGGAAACAAGCACCAGGGGGCAGCAGAGAGCAACTCAAGAACTAAACACTGACAGAAAACAACTACAAGTCAACTTGATCATGGGCGCTTACAGTTCACAACAAACAACCAGTCCAAAAATAAGACAAAACGATCCACTCAGGTTGGGTGGACGGGGGCCCAGGGAAGGGGGCAAGAACTAAATAAAAATATGAGCCCAACAACAAACTGCCCAGCTGAAAGGTGGGCGAGTGCAAAGCTCAGTCTGTGGAGGCCAGCGGTGAGGCCAGAGGCGAAGCAGAGTCCCTGGAGGCCGGCCTTCAGGACAGGACGAGCACAGATACAGTCCATTATCTGAGGCCATGAGAATATCATTAGTGACTTTCACCAGAGCTGTTTCAGTGCTATGATGAGCTCTAAAGCCAGACTGAAACTCTTCAAAAAGTTCATTATGGTGGAAGTGATCGCAAACTTGTTTGGCAACTACTTTCTAAAGAACTTTAGATCAGAAAGGAAGATTGGATATAGGTCTATAGGAATGGCCAGGAGACTGGGTAGTGATCTCAAGAAATCAATCACTATTTTCTTATGATAACTAGATAATTATCAGTTATCTCGAGAAAACAATGTTTTAACCATGATAGCGAGATAGCTATTATTTAGAAAAGGTAAAGGAATAAAAGTTGAGTATGAACGCTCTCTGGTTCTGTAGTCTGAGCAGAACTGAAGGGAGGATCAGAAATCTAAGAGTCAGAAAAAGAATCAGAGCAACTTAACCCAACTGGACTGAAGATCTGATTCCACAGAGAGACCTGCTGAAGATCGGACCTTCTCAAACGTTTCTCCATTGAGGAGATGTTTGGAAGTTCATTGGTTAAATCATATTTATTTCTGAGTTATTCTTTAGGAGCATCAGAGTGGAGAGCAGAAAACGATCCACAATAATCAGTCATTTTAAACTAAAGTGTTTAGTTCTGACCTGTGAACCAGGATAATCTCTGAATCAGTAACATCAGGAGCTGCATCTTTATCACAAATATAAAACAGATATTTTTTATTTTTCTTCTAAATGTATTGTGACCTTGGATACAGTTTCTGGTATGAATAGAGAGCCTTAAAGGGGAACGCCGTGTTTTTCCATTGTTTCCTTGATTTCCCGTTATTCCATCATGTTCTACTCTCCCATCTGAGTTTAGTGTCATTTGGAGCCGTTCTGAAGATATTCCGTTAGGTTATATCCAGTAACGTCTTCCTATGGGCAACGACTTGAAGGCACAAACTAAACTGTTCATCATTTATTCTTTATGGTACGCCAGCATTCAGAACATGGAGGACAATTACTGTCCCCCAGACATCCGCCGTTAGATTTTTTATATTTATATTTTATTTAAAACAAAGCGGAGTGTGTATGACGTCATCGGCGGACTGTAGTAGTGACAGGCAGCCTGGGCCACAGGCGGCTACGCTCTACCCCTTCTATTCATTCTAGCTCATCTGAATCGTTCATCTGGAGAGCGAGATCATCTGTGGTAGCAGCACTAGACATCTTCCAGCCTTGAGAGGAAAACTAGCAGCAGTTCAACGGACAGGAAGAATAAACTGTAGCCGACGCGATTTCAGAAGTTCTTAGGGACAAGGACCATCAGTTTAATTTATTGTACAAAAATAAACACTTTTAAAGTAGGAGTCAATGCTGGCCCTGGAAGCTTTATAGCTAAAAGACAAAGTTAAACCCCAATTAAGTTAGACTGTTTGAGGGAGGAAGAATAAAAAAACACAAACTCAACTAAATACACCCAATTGTTCCCCAACAAAAACACACTCGTACTGCAAACCCTGGTGAATACTACAAAAAAAGAAGAAAACTCCCCTTCCACTAGTCTCCTCAGTCTAGATCAAATAAAGCTTAGGACTCAGAGACAGCATAGGTCCTTATTTTAATTATCTAAAACAAGTCAGAGGGCTAGACTATAAAAACTAGACTTCAATCAAACCAGCAAAAACAGAAAAATGCTTTTGACCAATAATGATCCAAAAAGAAGAAATTCTAAACTAAAACAAAATCTGGGACTGAAAGTGAAACAGCAGCAGGCCAACCTATTTCTGTAAAGGGAAACCAGTCAACAGCGCTTTATAAGTCAATCTAGATATGCATCACCTGCAATAAACAACAGGAGGAATCAGAAATAAATCTAAACCACCTCACGCTCGATGTTCAACATTCCTCTGCAGGAATCATCAGCCTGGGATCTGATCTCCTGAATCATCTACCTGATTTTAATGTTTTCTGTCTCATAACAAGCCAGCTGCTCCCTGTCACGGTGCTTCCATATATGGGCAACAGGAAGACTGTGCAGAACTGTACTTCCTGGATAAAATGCCCCGGCTACATATGTTTTTATTTATGATTTGCTTTCTTAAAAATATTTAAAATACCAGAGATTTTTTTGGTAGAAATGCTGGACATCATTTTTTGTCTAATAAAGTTTGATTCTTTCCAGCTTGTCATGTTTTAATTATTTTCACACAGCAGTGAACAGATGTAGAAAATGGACGTGTAGATAATTTAATTTCTATTTGTCTGTTAGTGAGAAAAAACAGATTTCAGTCTGATTCAATAGAGACATTAGGAATCGATTTACAGGGAAATAAATGAACTATGAAAAAACTCCTGAATTATTATTCAACTTCCAGTTAAAATGCAGATTTTCATTTAACTCCGTTTATCTCAGCAAAAAACCTGAAGAATATTATGGCTGTAAATAGGAATAAATAATGTTATTTCTGGTGCTGACAGCAGCGTTTTCTGGCATGCTTATGAACTAAAGTAACATTAAAATGCAGGAATGAATTCATCCGATCTATGAACAGCTGATATGAAGGCATGAATTGTGACAAACATCACGGATCTTATTCATTCCTAAAATGGAAAATGACTTTTTTCTTCATGTTGCAGGTGAAACAGAGATTGGATGCAGAGTCCAATAATCCTGTAAACCCAGAAACCTGCTCTGCTGCTCGGTGGAAGGAAGTAAACGGTGTTTTCTAACAGCTAAAGTCTGCTGCAGGTTTAAATCCTGGCAGGTCATCAGGAGATGTTCCACAGGCAGCCTGGGTCGTCATCCTGCAGCCCTCCTAACATGTGCCTCTGTGCGTGTGTCCCTGTGAGTGCGTGCATGTTAGTGTGAGTCCACCTGTGCAGACGGCACCATGCTGCCACACTCACCTGCTCCCCTGCAGGAGGCTTCCAGCCTGCAGCACTGCTGATCCAAGCAGCAAGTGAACTGTGAAACAACTCCAGTCAAAACATGGAGCTGATTAAATGCTAATTATATCTGCTGCCATATGGTGCGATTCGGCCTGGGAACCCCCCTACACACACGCACACACACACACACACACACACACACACACACACACACCCACCCCTCAGAAGAAGAAAATACATAAATAATATGTTTAAGAGCATGCAGGTGAAAAACATCCATCAGAGCTCAGTTAACCAGTTATTGGTGTAAAACTAACATTAGCATCGCGATAAACAAACATCATGACCAGTGTGGAAAAACCATGGAGACATTAGAGGCTTTGAGAGCCGCATGTCATTTAAAAACGGCTTCAGAGACCAGCTTAGTGTGGAAGTGAAGCTAAATGAAGACCCAGTTAGAACGGATGAGGATTGGAGCATCAGGTGGTGTTTGGGATAAAAAACCTGACCACCAGCTGAACATGGTACTCCTGGTCTTCCCGTCCCATCAGGCTGCTGGGATGTTCATGGACCTTCAGAGGCCGTCAGACTGTCCTCATGTTCCTGATTCATGAAACTGTGACATGAAGCTTCACATCAGCTCAGACTGTAAGTATAGAACATCCGACCATCGCTGCTGTAACACTAATTACTGCTGGGGGGGGGGGGTTCTTTGTCCTCCCAGCGCTCCCAGCATCAGTCGGTCTATTTCACGCACACTCACCGTCCTCTGATGGTTCAGCCAGAAATAAATTGAATTTTTTAAGGAGCCAATTCTCGAAATATTAGATATTTTGTTGGTTGCCATGGTGATGTGTCAGAAGGATGGAGCATGTCACTTCTTTGTTTTAAAGCCGCAGTATGCCTGTTTTATTTGGAAACGAATGGAACCAGCTGGAGATTCTCCACCATCACATTTACAACGCGGAACCACAGCCAGAAGATCCAGGATCTTCTCCACGATGCCAGCAACACCAGGAGGATGTGGAAAGGCATTCAGATGATCACAGACTACAACAAGTCTGCCTCCATTATTTCCAAAGAAGCCTCAGGTCGCCTCCCTCAATGATTAGCGGCCTGTCGCTCTGACTCCTCTTCATGATGAAGTGCTTCCAAAGGCTGGTTAAAGAACACATCGTCTCCAGTCTG
>NW_015151520.1:149691-155141 GCF_000732505.1 Cyprinodon variegatus
TATCTGGTAATTAGATGCATATTGAATCTGAACGGCTCCTGATTATGTACATTTCATTTCATCCCAGCGCTGCGTGTCCCGTGACATCATCAATGACCCCTCACCCCCCCACCATGGACTGTTCTCCCTGCTGCCCTCTGGGAAGAGGCTTCCCAGCATTCAATGCAGGACCAGCAGGTTCTGCAGCAGCTTCTTCCCCACCGCCATCACACTGATGAACTGATGAAACTCTTCATCACACTGATGACACCAAACCAACTATACTGCAGATCTGCACCATAGATATTAATGCTCTGAACTTCCACATCAATGCATTTTTTTGCTCCATGTTTTTTTCTTCCACACTGTTTACATTTGATCACTGCTGCACTTTATGGATGGAAATGTCTAGAGAGATTACTAAACGAATGTTCTTTTTCTAAACACTCTGTGTACAAAACAACAATAAAAGTTGTCTAAGTATAAATCTCAATCATGACAGTTGAGTAAATCATCCACTGCTGCTGACAAAGGAAAAGAGTTTCACTAAAACTGCAACATTAGAAGAAGAACAAGAAGATTCTGGAACAGAAACCAGCAAAGCTCTACTTTAGGAAAATAATCTGCTTCAGTCTAAAAAGCAAATAGCTTTTTTATATTGGATATTCTGCTGATATTGATTAATATGCATGAATAGATTATTTTTATAAACGATGGCAGAAACAGAAATATTAGTTTATCCTTAAAGCTCTGTAGTTTTAGTCTTTATTGAAGCTAATCTCGCAGGTCTGACTGCTCTCTATGCTCTCATTTTAAAGAACAAATGATGCTAGAAAAATCCTTCTGTGATCCACAAATCCAGCTGGACTGATCGCTGGGGTGGGGGTGTGGGGGGGGGCGGGGGTGACAGCAACAGAAAGCCATCATCTCACACAATAAACCTTTGACCACAACAAACACAAAGTGAAAGCATGTTATCAGAGACTCAAATAGGAAACTCTCACCTGGCAGACATGTATGTACAGCCAGTCTCTCCAAATGCTCCCATCATCCCTGACTGACACTGAGCAGCATGCAGGAGCCTCCTACTCTGCCTGCCTCAGAGCTACAGCGCTACAAAGTAAGCCCGCGCTCTCAAAGTGAAGAAGAAAAAAGAAATACACACATACACACCTCCTTTCTCTTTTTTTCCTCTCAATCCATCTGTTTCCCGTTTGCATTTCATGCCTGCCGGCATTTTTTTGAAGTGGCAATACTTTGATGCAGACTGAAGGATACATTATCATTATTTCAATTTCCATGCTAAAGTGTTTGGTGTGTGTGTGTGTGTGGGGCGGGGGGGTAATCGGCAGACCAACACTGAGAGGTATACCAACCAATCTGCTCTGTGCGTCTCCATCCCTCTGTGCCTCCGTGAAAATAAGGCATTGCAGGGAAAAGTGGCAGAAGACAAAGAAAGCTGAAGGAAGGTGAAGATAAAGCTGAGATGCTGATGGAAATAAAGAAGGGAAAGGAGAAGAGGAAGAGGAGGAGGAGGAAGATAAGGGCTGCAGCTGAGTCTGCACTGCATTCTGACATGGCCGTCTACAGCTTAAGCATCTCCTGCAGCTACGTGCTTTGAGCTCCTTTCCTCCACCTCTATTTCTATTTCACACTCTCTCTAAAACGGCCCTCTTCTCCCCTTCCTCTGATTCCAGTCTTCCTCCACCAGCTTCCTGCTCTTTGTCTCTCCTGCTCTGTGCAGCAACTCACCACCCGGGATTAGCTGGATGTTTAAAGACACCCGAACGAAGCACCAGAGGCCTGAGAAAGGTGCTTAGAGCTGCTAAACCTGATCAAACTGGATCATTTGTTCCTCTACTTGTGTTACAAGGAAAGGTTTCCTGAAATGCTCACATTAGGATAATAAATCAGGGTTTTAACCAACCACGTCTGAAACGTCAGCTAACCTAAAGGCCAGCAGGTCAGCCGTCCACATCAGACTAGTCAAAGTCCAGACTTACACACGATTCTTTCATGTGACCTAAAGGAGTCTAAGACTTGTCCTGAATTATTCCTCCAGAGGGAAATAAAGTTTGTAGTTACTGGAGAAGCTTGAGTTTTTTTCAGCTCGTCATTAAAGCTCTGATCCGTTTCCAGGAGGAAGGTCCAGATGGATGTTCTGGTGGCTTCCTGAGGAGATGCTGCTAACAAACAATCAGACAGTTTGACTGATGAAGGATCCTGGAAGCTGTCTGTCTGAGAGCTTCTGACTGCAGCTGTTTTCTTTTTCTTTGGATGATTAGAGACTGAAAATGTCGATCATGTCGTTTATTGTGTCCTTCTTTATATTTGCTATTTTACTTTTGAAGATGTTAGGATCTTTTTGGGATCCGCTGGGATTAGAAGGTCTCTTAGCAGAACGATGGAGGTTTCTTTAGTCACAGCGTTAAATGTTTGCTGTTGTTTCAGCTGTGATCGGTTCCTTCCAACACTATGATTCCACCTTTTCTACTTTCTGTTAATCAGGATGTTTGTCTTTGCAGAAGCATCTCAGGCTGCAGAGCCTTTAAGATCTGTCCAGATGTTAGAGTGAATGCACCTTACTGTTACTCTCCGTGTCGTGGCGGCTCTCTTTGCTCTGGCGTTCTGTACCGATGCGTCAGGAAGTGAGAAAATAAGCAATACAGGCCAGGTTGATTAAAATTCCTCCAGTCGTCATGAAGAACATGTTGTGAAAAGTTTGCTATTTGATTCTTTCAGCAAACAGTTGAAGAATTTGATGTTAAAGAGCAGCTTTTCTTCCACATAACAGAAACTACTTGATTTTGATGTGAAGCAAATAATTCAGCTTTGTAAAAATTTCTGGCCTTTCTTAAATTCTTTCTGCGCTGTAGAGGACTGGAAGCTGCCCTTCATAATAATAAACTTCATTATGTTGCACAAAGGCTGTTTACACCACATTATTCCCAGCGTAGGATTCAATCAGAACTCGCATGTCTGCACTATTCAGGGACTCCTCTCCCATCTATTGAGCTGCGGTTTGCTTTCACACCACCTCTTCCTTTCTCTGCTTCGTTTGGATCTATTCCCCGTTTCTGACCAACATCTTCCTGATCTCAAAGTCAGGATCGCTGATCTGTTTGCCTCCATGTTGCTTCATTATCTGGCTTCCCCCAAAAACACATACATGTGAAAATAATAGAAATCTGAAGCACTTTAAATGTAAATATTTTCAATGCTTTTGGGCGTCCTTGTTTTCCTGCCCTGATCCAGCACAGAACGTTTACTTTGAGATCTGACTGATATTTCCAGCCTGAGGTTGGTGAAGCAGATGAAGCTGCACATATAATAAGGACAAAGGTGTTGTGCTTTTTCCCCAGAAGGAAAACATTCGCTCTGTTTCCTTGTGGCTCATGGATATCACACCCTGAGTAGACATGAGAGGAGCCTCCGGTCCGGTGAGGTTCTGCTCTGCAGCCTTTTCTGCAGCAGAGAGCAGGATTCTCTGTCAGTATGAGCTGAGCTAGCTTTGCTTTATCACCTCTTTCTCTTCTTTTCCTTACAACTAATGATTGACTGATGATCTGAGGCATCCTGACATTCAGCATGCCAGCTGAGGGTCTGCATTGTGCAGACGGAGGCTCTGAATGGCAGAGAATAGCAGTGAATGATGGGAGAATCAGGCTGTAATGACATTAATCTGTGATTTGTGTGAGATTCAGAATTAGAGTTTTGTAACGTGTCCAGAAGCATCTGAGGAGGTCGGCTTATTGTGATCAAACAGGAAATTCTGCAGAATTAAATCCATGTTGGAGCAACATTGCAGAGTTTCTATCCTGCAGGTTTGCATTTTCCTCTGATGCACAAAGATGGAAGGAAGCCAATAAAAGGTGGAACTGATTAAACTATTGATAAATTTATCTGCTACGATAATAAAACCAAATGTTCTGAAATGTTTGGTTTGAGAAGCTTCATCTTCTCCACATTTTCACCTGAGCTGATGTTCTTCAGTATGAGGTGTTCTGCATTCTGCCAGGCAGCTGTCTCATGTGGAAACCAGCCGTATTTTCATTTCATTTCTTTTTTTTTGGATGATCCAGCTCAGTTGAGCAGAAGAAACAGGATTGTTCCTGAAACTAAAGCCTCTGTGTTGGTTAGAAGATTTCATCATCACCGGGACGCGTTTCAGGTTTCTGCTCGTTTCCAGTTTGTTTATAGAAGAGGAAGATCTGATCCATCATCTATCTATGCGTTCGCTGCCGTTGTTCTCCTTCCTTCCTCTCTACCTATCAGTGAACCACCGTTTCTCAGCAGTTCAGCCATCTTTACAGCGTCTAATTTTAACTGTAACCCAAAGACGTGTTCCTCCTAATGATGTCAGAGGGGCGGTGGCGTGGTGCCGCATCTGTCCTCCTTTCAGTCCACCTTAGGACAGGTGAGCCTCATCAGGCTGAATCTGTTTCCTGATTCCTCAAACACTAGAAGGAACGAACCAAATGTGCAGCTTTAGGAGAACCTCTCAACATTAAACAGTACAAAAATAAAAATAATAAACACCCTGAGTGGGAAAATTAAAATTAAACTATCCTGTAGTTCTAATGTCAATAGCATCTAATAATAAACATTACTTCCTTTATAAAGACAGATTAGAGAATATTCTGGATTAATGATAACGGCCTGAGATCAAATATGAAATTGTTTCAGAAAGCAGAATAACTCATGCACATGTTTATGTTTTCATATTATTATATTTTATTATTTGCTCTGTAAATATAATTTTAATTCTCATAATATTCCTATAAAACTAGCATTTTTCCTAATTCCAGATGTTTTCATGTCAGCTTTATGTTCAGCTCCTAATAACTTAAATCTGCTACAGTGATAAACACTACTGGGCTATTTTAAAATTTTAAAATCAGAAACAAATTATGGAAAAAGGAGAAATGTGAAGTTATGACTGAAAATAGGACGTTGGAAGAAGCAGACAGGATTGTGGTGAATTAGTTGCATGCATCTCATTTAGGAAAAGTCTTCCAGCTGGAAACATTTTTCTGAGATTTTCTGGTTGTCTATAAAACAGCAGCAGGTTGGTTCCCAGGTGAGCCTCCGTCTCAGAGCTGCTATAATCCAGGCCTCCATGTTTCTGCTGGTGCCAGGAGAAACATCTGAGGCTGAAATAATCTCTCCTTCTCTGCAGAAACCAGAGGAAGTCTGAAGAGGCGCTGATGTTTGAGGCGGCGGGGTCAGGTGAAGGTCTGGAGCAAACCAGGAGGAACAGCTGGGAACCTTCCTACTCCTGCTTTCTATTCATTTGATCATTTCAGCTAAAGAACAGCTGGAAACCTTCCAGCTGCTGTGACCCAGCATCCAGGGAAGCATCCAGGGAAGCATCCAGGGAAGCATCCAGGGAAACATCCAGGGAAGCATCCAGGGAAGCATCCAGGGAAACATCCAGGGAAGCATCCAGAGAAGCATCCAGGGAAGCATCC
>NW_015151520.1:156187-163554 GCF_000732505.1 Cyprinodon variegatus
CCAGGGAAGCATCCAGAGAAGCATCCAGAGAAGCATCCAGGGAAGCATCCAGAGAAGCATCCAGGGAAGCATCCAGGGAAGCATCCAGAGAAGCATCCAGGGAAGCATCCAGGGAAGCATCCAGAGAAGCATCCAGAGAAGCATCCAGAGAAGCATCCAGGGAAGCATCCAGAGAAGCATCCAGGGAAGCATCCAGAGAAGCATCCAGAGAAGCATCCAGAGAAGCAAATTACATTACATCTAAAACCTGCCTAATGTGGTTTGGATAAAAATAAAGCAGCTTATTTTATTTAGAAATGATGATTGTTTATGTACCTTAAATATATAAATAACTTCAATTAAAAATCAGTGAAAGAAGTAAAGTCAAAGGAAATAAATCAGGCGGATTTAGTGACACAAAGATCCTGATGGATTCCAGCTCTGCACTAAAATAATCAAACAACACGTTTCATTTTTATTATTTTATACATTCATTTTATTTTACCTGCTAAACACAAAAGGTTTTTACCTGGAATTCAACATCTTAACCAGTAAAGAATATTTTAGGTTAAAATAATAAAATTTAAACCAGAGAAATATTTGATAACTGTTTCAAATATCTGCAGTTATTTAAAATATTAAATAGTTATTATTATTATTAGTTCCAGAGTGCTGAGCTGACTCGGGGGCCATCATGACCTCCATATAAATCATATTTGGACCCGTTGCCATGACAACCAGCTGATGCATATGGTTTATATTTGTTCTCTGTAACTGATCCTCTTTCTTTCGGCACCTTATTAACTGCAGCTTATGCAAAGATCTGTGCTGTGTGTTTGTGATCCATCCGTGCGCGTGCCCCGCTCTGCGTTGGCTTCCTGTTGCCATGTCCTCCTCTAACCAATAAGCAGCCCAGGCTGAGAGGGCAACGCCGTCGCGCCCAAGGACACTTCATCAGGCTGCAGGCTGATTCAAAGTCAGCCTCCTCGCTGCCTTCAGGCTGAACCTCTGCTTCCTTTTTCTCAGGTGGAATTAAAGTCAGTGCAAAATAAGCAGCTCCCAAATAAATCCTCCTAATCTCAAAAAGTCTGCTTAAAAATGAGGATTTAATGGAGCCTTCCACCTGAGTAACAGTTTTTGCTGCCCCACGCTGCGATAAGGAGACATCTCCTTTAACATGTGTTTTTATGCAGCACTCCTAATGTGTCACTTGTTCATTTGCACTGACTGTTTTGTCTCTAATTTGTGTTTTTCTTGCCTGGTATTTAATTGGACCATCTGATAGTAATGTGTTGATTCTGCAGTGAACAGGTGCGTTTTCTGCCTTAAACACAGAGATGGCCGCAGCCGAGGGGTGAAGGATTTCAGCAGGAGGCGGACAGGACTGCTAAAGAAAAAGAGTGACATCCATAGGCGCCGCTGGGGAACTGCAGGCGCCACCAAGCAGAGCTCAGTGTTTCTCACATCAAGCAAAGGCAGAATTTGGAGCTGGTTTTCTGTAGGTTTCCAGGAATGTGTTGAAGGAGGGAAGGTATCCCGCTGGCTGAGCTCAGAGGACGGCCATGTTTCCTCCGGCCGCTGATTCACAAATCACTACATGTCAAACAGTCAGAGCTGACATGATGACAGAGCAGGCAGCGCGTTTCTGCCTGTTCCTCTGCATCAAACTGGTCAAAGATGTCCGTCCGCCCGTCCGTCTGTCAGCCCGTCCGTCTGTCTGTCTCTCTGTGGGGCTGCAGGCCGCCGTCTCTGCCTCCCTCTCCCTCACAGAGGCAGACACCTTGGAGGTAAACTCTTTGTCCGCTCCAGCAGCCAAAACGCTCCCTATTATAAGCCCGGCCGCCTCGTCTGGTTCCCCACTACATTATAAGTGATAATTAATCCCTCCCAAACACAATGCATGCACAAATGGCTCCAGCGTGGAGCACGGTCCACCGAATGCAAGTAGAGGCGGTATGAAAATTGGCTTTTTGCTCTTCATTTCCATGGGTGTTGGGAGGAGAGGCAGAAACAGCTCTGCTGCTTTGCTGCTAATAATGTTCAGCCTGCTGTGTTAGAGCTGGATTCCTTTTATTCTGGGACTATTTACACCCAGCGCTCCTGTTCCCTCACTAATATACTGCATATAAGACATTGATAATACGCTTTACTTCCTCCTCACCTGTTTGCACATTTTTAATGAACGCTGAATGTGAATCCGCTTCTACTTGAATTTATTTCTCACTCATTTTCTGCTCCTATAAATGAAGGAAATTGTTGAAATATTTGATTTTCTGACCTGAGAGTCAAAGAGTCGTCCCTTCGCTGCCTGATGGGAATAAACCGGAACTTCCTGTCAGGTTGGGAATCAGCTGCTGACGACTTTGAGATTTCCAACCTAGTTTCCCTCCATGTTGTTTAGCAGCACTAATGTTCAATAATAAAATGCAAACCAGGCTGTTAATGTTGCTTTCAGCTTTCATTTGATATGAGGGGAGATAAATTGTTTAATCAATTGTATAATTAGAGCAAATATCAAAGAGAAGATTGTTTTCTCTTTCTTCTCGGGAATCTAACAGCATGTATTCCAATGGCTGATTGATATAACCGTCTTACATGGATGCCTTCAAAGTCTTCCTTTTCTAACTTGTTAGCTTTTAATCTACAGTTGTAACACACTCGTCATTTAATGAGGAGAAGTGCTCCGTCTCACTGTGAGACTTCTGCAGTTCATTAACAGGAATGACTTCAGTGCTGAAAAACACTCCTTCATTCATCTAATGCAGCATTTGTTTTTAAAACGTAAAAAAGTGAGAGATAAAAACAGTTCATTGTTCATGAGTCCAGATCTAATTCATCCATAAAGTCTCTAAAAAGGTCCAGAAATAGGATGAAGCTCAGGGTTTTAATCAGCTTCAGCGTAACTCTACCTCTGCTAAATCGAAGCGTTGTCGGCGCTCCATCATGGCGAACACGTTCCGCTTTGAGCTTTAACGAACGTCTAACAGCCGTAAAATGACTCATCCAGCTCTGAGCTTCTGCTGCTCGACTCGGTCTGCCTCCATGTTAGAAACAGAAACAAGCTGATTTAAGGAATATTTACGATCAACAGGATTCAGTATCAATTTCACAGTGAAATCAGCCGTAATGGAAGGAATCTCATTTTAAATCAGAGGCGATCGGATATTAAACTCCTGCTTCGCTTCGTTAGCTTCCTGTTTCCCGTTACTGAGTCCATTTCTTTTTAAACCAGGCACCAAACATTCAGCTGCTCAAATTATTTAAAAGTGTTTGATGCTTCTGCTTGAAACTGTGGAAAAAAGGACATGTGTAATCACTGATGAAGATAACCTTTGACCTTCAGAAAGAGGCGAGCTGGTCAGCAGAGGCAGCTTAGCTCCGCCGTTCCTCTGCCTCCATCCTCAGACTCATCGTTTGATCTGGTCTTTCTCTCTTCTTATTGATCGGCCATCTTTCTGAAACATAACTTCTGTTTTTGGTACCAGGTGATGTCATCCGTTATACGGCTGAACATCTACTTCCTTCATTCCTTCAAAATAAAGCGTAAAGCAGCTTGGACATGGACGGATCCTCTTTGAAAGGGTTGATGAGTGGATGTCTCCTGCAGAAAGCTGAGAGCATGAAGAGGACTGGAGCAGAAGCTCTCCTCCTGCAGAGTCTGGAGAACGGCTTAAAGGATGGGGGCCTTCATGGAGATGGAAAATGGCTGCTGCTTGGCGTCCTGGGCTAAGTAAATGCTATAAAAGCCAATCCCAGTGTCTTAATGGCCTCCATTCTTCTTCAGGGGGTGGGGGTAATTATAAAGTTCATTACAGTAATGAGGAAGGCCGTGTTTGAGAGAAAGCCATCAGTAACCAGGCCCAGCCATGCAACTGTTGATCAAGTCTGTGGAATAGCCAGAGAATGAGGTTAGGACAAGTTCTGATGATGGCATTTATTCCTAATCGTTCTTTCCATCCAAAATTATGGATTAACCTTTAAGTGGCTCTCTATTAGCGTTCCTCCCTCTCTCTCTCCTGCTCTAAAGTCATTCTGGGAATGTGGCACGCCTCATGTATTATGGTGCATACACACTCCTATTACAACAACAGAGGGGGCATTATAGATCACAGCATAGAAACTGCCATGCACATCTCACCTCCTCCACTTCTCCTCTCAAACTTCATCCAAGTGGCAGAAACAGGAAAACCATCAGCAGAAGTATCTGTAATCTGGGTTCTCTCTGTGAAACGATGGGGATTTAATCTGAGGTGAAACAAAAGATAATCTATCCTAACCTTCCGTATTTGAAAGGATTCAGTCTCTTCTGGACTGATGCAATATGATTGCTGAGCTGAAGGGGAGGCAACCTGCTCCAATATGGCTGCTCATGTGTTTATGTACCTGGCTAGAAGAGAACGCCAAAATAAAAGCCTTCAGGCTGCAAACGATGGGAGGATCAATGATGCATGTTAGTGAACAACAAGGATCTAAACCTGGAATGAATGCAAACACAGATTAAAGCTTTTTAGGAAGAAAACAGCAAAGGAAATGATTAATTTTATTCAGAATAAAGAGGTTTGTCATGAAGTTCATCCCATTCTTGTGAAGCTTTAGTTCTGTGTGCTGATCATAGATTTCATTCATATTTAGGTGGATTCTTTTCATGTTGATCTGAACCTGTGCTGAGAGACCGTATGAAACCATAAAAGCTGCAAAATAAATGATTTAAACACAGATAAAATTCCACTTTATTAGCCTACGCATATGTGAACATATGAAAGATAAATAAAGCTTTTAATGCACCAGAATAAACACTAATTTGTTTCCTTTGGATTCACACAGCAGGAAGAAACATGCACATTTAAATAGAAACTTCCCAACATGGGAAACGTGCTTTACTGGTGAAAATGTGACCATTTAATGAGGTCAGTGTGATGTCATAAATAACATAGCTACATGTGAATCTCCTGAAAACCAATCAGCAGGCGGCAGCAGACAGACGGTTCCTGTTGTCTTCCAATGCAGAAAAGGATCCTTTAATGAAGCTGGATTCCAACCAGATGATTAGTCTGTTTAAAAAGGACAAATAAAGAAATCTATCCGATAATCTACCGATCGCTGCCACACCATGAAATGTTTGATTAAAGCCAGAAGATTGAACTAAATAACGACCAACACAGAATTATTGCACCTGATGGAAGGAAATGTTAATCTGAAGAGGAAGTTTTCAAAGAATGAGATGCTAAGCTAACTCTATAGCCTGAAGGCTGAACCATGCGTCCATCTCCTCCACAGGTTCACTGTCAGTCTGGCTGAGAATGGCTGCAGGTTTCCAAACACGTCTCCTTCAACCATGAAGGTTAGAATCTGCTAATAATGAACAAACCTCACCTGTAGAATGAGCCGCAGGAAGAGAAGGAGATCCTGATAGAACTGCCAGGAATAGTCAGAGTTTATAAAGTATAAAGGGAAATGGTTCCTGCCACCTGTGGGACTGGTTAGACTGGTTAGACTAGTGTGACTGGTTAGACTGGTTTGACTGGTGTGGGTGGTGTGACGAGTGTGACTGGTTAGAGTGGTTAGACTGGTGTGGCTTGTGTGACTGGTGTGATGGTGTGCTGGTGTGACTGGTTAGGCTAGTGTGACTGGTTAGACTGGTGTGACTGGTGTGGGTGGTGGGACTGGTTAGAGTGGTTAGACTGGTGTGACTGCTTAGACTGGTGTGGCTTGTGTGACTGGTGTGACTAGTGTGTTTGGTGTGACTGGTGGCCGCTGTTTAGACTGGTGTGACTGGTGTGACTGGTGTGACTGGTTAGACTGGTGTGACTGGTGGCCGCTGGGAACGGCCTCCATCACCCTGAACAAACCCAGCAGCACATAGAACTACGGCTGCTAGAACTGAACTATCAAACTTCTGTGGAAAGTTAAAATGCTTCATTAGTCTGAAAACTCATTAGATTTAATGAAGTCGGTTGAGCTGGAAGTAGATCACATTTACTTACGCCTCTAATGAATGCACCGTTTGGATCTTGATAGATTAAAAGTCTAATTGTAAAAACTGAAGAATGTTGAATCTTTTTAACTTTAAACTCAGGCAGATTTTATTTTATGTTAAATGTTGTTAAAGGTCGTTCCTTTCATGCATGTTGGATTCCTTCCTGCTCAGGTCGGTTTGTCTCTCTGGACATTTGCTTGCCAGAATTAGACGTGCAAATAGCAACAAACCTTTTACATTTACTCTGTTTTCATTTCTTTTACCTGAGCAATAAATAATAAAGTGATGAAGTGTTTCCACCAGTATCCCCCCCCCCCCCCTGCTGTGCTGCTTGTCATAGACGGCGAGCTGAGAACGATGCAGGAGGAGGAAGACTGGCTGCTTCATGCAGAACAATCAGAGCCAAAGTAAAGGTTCATCCTGACTGCGACTCTATAAAATCTGCCTGATTTCCAGTGTGAATGACGGCAGCCTCTGCAGGCTGATTTAGTGACGGGAAGCGCTGCATATGTAATAAAGCAGAAGAAGTTATTGCTGTGTGTTAATATTGGAGATTTGATTGAAACGGATACAGGGTCCATTGAAAATTGGACAGTAAATCACTGTGTTCCAGTCAGACTCGCTACTTGCACAGATATTGACAGATAATGGCTTTCTCGCTTTTGTTTTGATTGGTCATTACAGAAGCCTTATTTTCATTAGTATTCCTACAAGCGTGACTGTTTCTGCCTCTGCTACGTGCTGCTGAGCCTGGAGGGGGGGGTCTGCTCTTAGGTGTTTGACATTATGGTCGTCCTGATTGTTAGAAACCATAAAATGTTAAATACTCACTCAACATTTTACATAAACATGTTTTTAAGGTTCATATACTTTCTGATGGAGATTTTCACACCTGAAGGAAATCACTGTAGTTTTTCGGTAGGCTCCTTCCTTTGGAGCTCCGTCCCTGAACGCTGCAGCACATTAAAAACCTCGGCTCAGAGCTGCACCACTCAGAGCTGCTTTAAATGTGTGGATCTGATCCTGGTTCTGTTAGACATCAGGTCTGTAGATTTATATTTTGTTAAATGTTCTAAAAGGTCTGACTTAGAAAGGCAGTCATGAAACCATTTTTCACTATGAGTAGCAGAACGTACTGCTCCTTTAGATGAAGGGATCCTGTGACCCTGATAGTCATTTATGAGTCTGATCATTAATGAATCCTAAAACGTTTCTATAACTGGGGCGTTTTTGTGTAGCATGTGGAAAACATCACACTGTCCCTTTAAATCTCTGAAATGGGGGAGGGGCGGCCCAGTGGTTAGGGCATAGAGCTTGGTATCCTGAGGTTGTGAGTTTGAAATCCACTCCCACAGACTACTACTCTGGGTCCCTGAGCAAGACCCTTAACTAGGGTGACCAAACGTCCGTA
>NW_015151520.1:165997-173637 GCF_000732505.1 Cyprinodon variegatus
TTGGTAAATAAACTGCAAACCAGCAGGACTCTGTCAGCCTGTGGGCAGCCCTGATTGCGTCCTCTCAGGAGGGAAGTCTGCTCCTTTCTTTGGTCCATTTCTATGAAGACTGGAATAATACCAAACACATCATTAAAAATATCCTCATGTTTCCGTTTGGGTTTTTACTTTCACATAGAATGCAGTACGTTTGCCTGATATATTCACATCAGCCATAGGCTTGGCTGTAATAAAATAACAGACATGTGGTTTTCCTCCCGGCTCTGTTCGTGATAAGAACGCCCTCTTTTGTCAACTTGAGAGGGAACCAGAAGGGAGCAGCACAAAAAGAGGAGAGTAAAGCTGAAGAAGGCTCAGTGCTCCTGCACATCCACACATTAGCATGTGTGGGAGTGTTGGTGTGTGTTTTCTACATGGCCAAGTGTAGGGTTCCAAACTGTAAGAGGATTAGCGACTTGAAAAAGGTAGCCGTCATTTAATTGAAGGCTTACGAGCAGCGAGAAAAAAGCCAGCAGTCAAAGTGAAGGTATAACCCAGCCCAGAACATCCTGTTCAAACCACATTTGCCAGACTGCATGTGTTTCCCTCCGCCTGCCTTGTCTGCTTCCCTCTCAACCTCAGAAGCATGCATCACATTTCATCACTGAGCCTCAGCTTCTTACAGACGTTTACACATTTTAGCAATTTTAATCTCTTCAACTCCCTGAGAAAGGTGGCTTCAACTCATATTATTCAAATGCTGTGATCTCTGAAAACTGCTTGGACCCTGAAACCCTGTTCCCTTTGCCTGGAGACAGCTGAGAGCTTCTAGAGAGGCTTTATATTGGGAGCTCTATCTCACCAGCAGCATTTTAACTGGACTCACACGACTTCCTCCCTCACAAACATTCCCTGCAACTGCAGCCATTTTACCCATTTGGACATTTATCCGCAGAAGACGCCCAGTAAAAAGCTAAACTCATCATTCAGTTTCAGCTAGTTTTCCATTTTCATTTACATCTATATGTCTGTGTCTGAACAACCAACCCCTGACTCCCTCAATCACTATATAAAATAGAATAGAATAGAAAATCCCTTTATTGTCCCACAGTGGGGGCATTGTGGTGTTTACAGCAGCAAAGATTATAGAAAAAGTGGTCACACAATGTGCACCTTAGAAAAGTTTGTAAAAATAACAGATGGGAAAATAAAACTACTAAAGTGGGTTAGGGTAGCTGTACTGTACAGTGTTTTACTATTAAATACTGGAGAATAAATAACCAATATGCAGCTATGGACATTTCTCCAGTAATGGATGTTTGAAAATAGCAGCAACATCAGAGATGTGCAGAATGACAGCAGCAGGTTATTTAACTGATTCATGTAGAAACTGAGCAGAATCAGAATGAATGGAAGAACTGGTTGAGGTTGATGGGAACAGTGGTGGTTCTAGAGTCTTCCAGCTGCTGGGAGGAAGGATCTGTGATAACGCTCCCTGGTGCATTTAAGGTGCAGCAGTTTGTCACTGAAGGAGCTGTCCAGTTCAGCACCAGCTTCAAGCATGGGGGGGGACATTATCCAACAGAGATGTTCGTTTAGTTAGGATCCGTCTGTTTCCCACCTCCTGCTCTGAGTCCAGAGGGCATCCAATCAGAGCTGGCCTTCCTGATCAGCTGATCCAGCCGCTTCCTCTCAGCTACAGATGAGCCGCTGCTCCAACAGACAGCTCCATAGAAGACCCTTAACCCCACCCTGCTCCCCGGGCGCCGCACAATATTAAATGCAGAGAGGGAATTTCTCCAATGTGAGATCAATAAAGTTTAATGCCTCAGCAGAGTCCTAGAAGGTCTTTAAGAGCACCCCCTCAGTCTCCTCAGCAGGTAGAGTCTCTGACCTTTCTGATCCAGAGACTCAGTGTTGGGAGTCCAGCCCAGTTTTTCTTCAGGTGAACACTGAGGTACTTAGAGTCCACTATCACGGTGTCCGTTCCCTGGATCTTCACCAGTGGCAGTGGGTGGATCTGCTTCTGCCAAAGTCCACCACTAGCTCCTTGGTTTTCCCTGCATTAATCAGATGGTGGTTCTGCTGGAACCAGACCACCAAGTTCTGTTGTCTTTTCTATAATTCTTTAACAATCCTATATGTTCAATTCTATTCAGTTTATTTCTATAGCGCCAGTTCACAACATGTCATCTCAGGTCACCTTACAGTTCACCAGGTCATCCAGTCAGACTGTATGATCTGATAGAGCCCATCAGAGTAACAGCTAACATGAGTCTTTCACAATAATGTCCCTTTGCTTTTCACTGATTAGACCATTTTCAGTTCAGCCTCAGACTAGACAACGTCTAATAATCAGCTCTGCGTGGTTTCATGCTAATACTGGAGTATTCATCAGATAAACACAGAGTAAGAGTAGAGATCAGTCAGACAGGAGAATAGCAGGTTTTAAACACAGCAGTTTGCTGTCAGTGAGCTGGGACATGGCGGTGTAGATGCATGCATGGGCGCAGTGTTGGTCTGATCCAGGCTGAAACAGCCTAATAAGCACATGCAGAAATATTTCACTTTAGGCCAGTTTGTCAATGGTTGCAATGCGGTGATCAAAGTACCTCCAGGATGTTCAGTAATGAAAATTGCAGCATAGTTGTCATCAAGAAAGACTCAGACAAATCCCTGCAGGGCTCTGCTGCTCGGCCAAACACACCTGGCCACCCTGCTCAGCCTGGAAGCCTGTAATTGTCACCATGATACCAGCATTGTGCACCATCAGTATTGATCCCACACATATGATTGCACATGAGAGCTGATTCATCCAGAAGGAATGGATGATGGGCTGTGATCTCTAACACCGCATTGTGGCCTCTTATCACGTTTCTAAGAAGAACAGAGACCATTTTTCTATTCAGTCCTGTGTTGCTGGAGTGATTGAGATGGGCTGATGAACGCTATGATTTGGTGCAATTACCTCTTAAAGATAACAATCTGGTGTGAGTTTTGGGTTCTGAAGTGCCGTGTTTACAATACAGCAGACGGCATGATTGCAGATAAGTTCCAGGGGAAAATCAGGCATTGGTGTCAAAAACAAGAGGCGTATGGAGTATAATGACAACATTACGGCCAGCTAGCACCATGCGCAGCACATATTTATGATGGGAACTTAGCAGCAGTATCTTAGACCCCACACAGTCAAACTGTTAAACCTGCTTCTAAATAAGGGCATTCTGTAAATGAGGCTGAAAATGTCACAGTTCAGAGTAAATCTGGATCTTTGGCTCCGAAAAAAAGGAAAATAGCAAATATAACAAATTATTCTTCTATGCAATAAAACAATAACATCAGTTCATCAATGTCCTAATCTGTCCATTTGATAAATGTTGCCTTTACAATAAAACAACAAAGTGATTTTATTTGGAAATAATTAGCACACTTTCTCCTTTTAATGATTTTAAACAGCAATTTTTCTTCTTCATTTCCTTGTAAAGTCCTTGAAGAGTCCTTGAAGAGTCTTCCAGGTGTCTGGAAGAGCGTCCATCTGGTGTGGACGGCTTGACTAGGACCCTCCTTTCTGGCTTTGCTGCTAGTTAAACATACTGAGTTCTCTTCTAAACTGATGACTGAACATTTTCCTTCAGGATTTCCTGCTAAGGAGTATAATCCCTGTATTACACAGAAATCCTGGCCCTGAAGCAGCACAGCATCCCCGCGTTATCACACTGCCTTCACCGTGTCAGGATGATGTAATTAGGTCATAGTTCATACCAGAAAGAACCACGGCTCCTCTGCAGTTGGTCTGATCAGCATATTTTTTCCTCACTAAGATGTTTCAGGCGTGTTGGTTTGGGTCAGAGGAGGCGTCGCCGTGGATCTCTCCTTTTCTGCTCATCTCTTTTTGTTCTGGCTGAATTATAAACACTCAGCTTCTCGATGGCCGTCAGTCCTGCAGCACTTCAGACCTTCACTGCATTATTTTCTGACCTCCTGGATAAGCTGTTGCCGCATAGTTGGAGTCATTTTGTGAAAAATGGCTCTCACCACAGTTGGCTGGAGTCCCACAGCTCTTCAAATGGCCTCATATCTCCTTCTAGACGGATAGATGTCAATGACTCTGATTCTCATCTGTTGGTAAGTGTCTATAGATCAAAGTCTGATGTGTTGCTTTCTGAGATCATTAAGCCTACTTCATACTGTCAGACGGCTTCTATTTAAATGAATCCCTGATGCTGTTTGCAGGTTTTTGTCTACGTGTCTTTGTTGCAGCAGGGATTAGCTGGCAGGTGCGCCTCTCGCCAGCTGCAGCCTATCCAGGCTCATCAGGAGGCAGCGTGAAGGTTTCATGAGAGGAGGGTCTTCAGATTGTGCTTCACCTCAAAGCAGCAATCAGACTCCTTGCTGCTCAAATCTTTTCTCTTCCAAGTAATGTGCCTCTTATTCTCTCTGAGTCGCTTCTCCTCGCCTCCTCTCAGACGGCCTCCTTACATATGGCTCCTCTCCTGCTCCCTGGAAACCGCTCTGCCCCGAGCAGAAACTGAGTCAGACAGGAAACATGGACAGAAAGCAGCATAGCTCTCCTCTCTGTCTGCATAAATCAGCCTGAACATCATCACCTCTTCCCTCTGTTTCTGGTCTCATCAGCCCCAGAAACCACAGTCAGACGGAGAACCGAATGACCTCACAGCCAGACTCTGAAACCATGAAGCCTTCCTGCTCATGGGTTCTCCTTTCATCCCTCCTGGAATAAATCATCCAAACCGTTGCTTTTAAAAACATCTCAAGCTTGTTTGTTGATTCTTTCCTGTTAAAGAAAGCAAACAGATTGAGCTTCAGGACATCTGCAGGAAAACCTCAAAAAGTATCCCAGACTTTTTCATGACTGAGCTGAAAAATGGCTCCTAAGAAGCCCCTTATTCTGGACAGACCATCCACCTGTCCACTGGTTCCAGATTTATCCAGTTTATTGTGTCTTTAACTTTAATGTGCTTCATTTCATGATTATAGCAGCCATGGATGGACTGCAGGTAAAGGAACTTAAGTTTCAATAATGACTCTTTTCCTGTTCTTGTTCCTTCAGAGTGAAACCTAAATCATTCAGATCATCTCAATGATTCATTTCCATTCAGCGCCTCCTATTAATGCCTTTAAACCAGCCTTTCCTTTGAGTTTGGTCGTAATCCCAGAGAACGCTTATATCTCCAGCAGGTAGTCATCTTCCTCCAAACCTCCAGACTGAAATGAGATATCTTCTTAGTGAGGCCCCTCATCCAACCAGCAGGCTGCAGGACGTTTCCCAGGCTGGCAGGGAAACCATACAGGAATACGACTCCATCCAGCTTTCAGGGCTGGTTTCCTGAAACAGCTGCAGAGGTTTAACCAATGAACAAAACTACCTGCTGAGGTGAGTTCAGGGAACCGCCTCTCCTAATGAGTTAACCTCACCTTTTATTAGCTCCCAACTGAAAAGAGAATGGAACATTTTAAGTTAGTTAAATGAACGATAATATGCTGCAGGATTTAGAAAGTTGTAGTTTTTACACATTTTCAGCTCTTTATTTTATTTCTTTTATTGATGAAGGGCATTAATTCTGTTGGAGAGTCAGAGGACAGGTCTGTTGCTATGCCGTTCCTGTTTTAACAGGCGTCAGATGAGCTTTAGAGCCTTTAGTCTGGTTAGTGCTAAATGCTAAATGTTGTTGAACACAAAGGTCTGGACCTTTCATCCCTTCATCCTTTCATCCTTCCATTGAAGAAGCTGCAGGTCTTACCTGGGATGTATTGCTAACAGTCTTACAGCAGCGTGTTCTCTATGTTTCAGCACCGTTTGTGAATTTTCATTTTAATAGTCGGCAAACATCCCAATCAGAAGGCCTATTAAGGTTTTCTATGGACAGGTTTCCAGTCCATTACAGAACTACTGTATTGTGCACTGTTTAGTATCTCACTACAACTGATTAGCTCACCATGCATTCGATATTAAGGGGTCCCTTAAGTACTATTCAAACCCATTTTCTCAGCCAAGTAGGAGTAGACCGAGTCATTAGCCTCGGCCTGCATGCCATTGGTTTCAAATGGAAGAGTCTGCAGGGGGTCTTGTCGTTTAATTTCTCCACATTATCAAAATTGTTTTCACAACATTGATCAGATTATAGCCCTGTGGGAGCTTCTTACAGCTTAGTGCAAACAACTCTGCAATTTAGGGCCAGGAAGGCAGCTTTAGGTGAAGCAGTTATGGCTGAAAGCTTTGGTTTTTTAGTGGCTCTAACATATTTCTTTGTTTTATTTTAGGATGAACAATAACATTTCACAGGTTAGAAGATCTCTGTGGGAAAATTAATGACATTTATGCAAAGTTGACCGTAAAAGGAAGAGATGAGGGAAAACAGGTGTTTCATTGTTGGTAGGAGAGCCAGTGATTCTCCCCTCTTCTGTTACAGATGATGTTCCTGAAAGGTTCTTCAGAGGAGAAACCACCTCAGCATGGATCCTCTGCATCTCCTCCGTTCACTGATCCATCACCATCAGTGATGAAGCTGCAACAGTGTTAATATCATCAAGCATGAGGATGACGAAAATATTTCGTCTTTTTTCCATGACGAAAAATTGTTTCAAGAAAATAAAAATATGATGAAAATAAAAATGATTTTAAACACTTTACTACTTCTAACAAAACTGCTCTTTACAGATGATGATCTTTTCCTGCTCAGTTTAAAACTTATTTTGATATTTGAACATCATACAGGGAAAGAAAAAGGCACAGAGACAATTAGTTTAGTTTTACTGGTGAGGAGAGTAGGAAGAGGCGGCACAGTACAGATCTCCACCCCACTCTGGCGGTCTCCACGTCCTCCTCGCAATTTAATCAAGCCAGGGATCCCTGGTTACTACAGCCGAGTCTCAGCATACATGTCCTCTAAATCTCAAGGTTCAGTCACAGTTTCAGTAGGTGTAGCAGGTCTAAGCAGGGAGCAGAGGAAGCTCGTCCTCGAAAAGCAGGGACAGGATCCACTGGTCCCCGAACCAAACCACCTCCAGCCCTTGGCTGTAAATCCTGTCCATGAATGTTACGAACAGAACTGGTAACGGTGGGCAGTCCTGCCAGAGTCCAACATGCAAACAATGAAGCCAAAGGGTGATCCCTCCAGTCCCCCTTCTTATGCAGAGGAACCACCATCCCAGTCTCCCAATCCAGGGCCGTTGTCCCAGACTACGAGATGTTGAAGACGCGTGTCAGTCATGACATCAACACAACATCCAGAGCTCTGAGTTCCTCAGGGTGAATCTCCTCCACACCCTAAGCCTCACCATTTAGCAGGAACCAGGAAGAGAGAGGCTGCTATTGACAAGAGCTCAGAAATGATTTATGTTGAGGAATGATTTGGACGCCATAGTTTAGATGGCTGAGAAGAGTTAGCAAACTGTTGTTAGCAATGGCGTAAATATCGGTAAGCAGAGACAGCAGTTGCTTACAGGCCCAAAACCTCTTAAGGGCCCCATCACTGGCACCTGGTAGGCCCCCCACGCAATTTTAGACTCTGCAAACTCTCTTTGCAGATGTATTGATGCAAAAAATTGGTCTTAAACCCTCCTGATCCTCAAGTGACTGACCACACCGCACATGCCAGATTCCTACAAGATGGTGAGCGTTTAAACATAGCAAAGCAGAC
>NW_015151520.1:176116-181810 GCF_000732505.1 Cyprinodon variegatus
GAGACTCCTGCTGCTGGGGCTCCTGCTGCTGAAGCTCCTGCTGCTGAAGCTCCTGCTGCTGAGGCTCCTGCTGCTGAGGCTCCTGCTGCTGGGGCTCCTGCTGCTGAAGCTCCTGCTGCTGAAGCTCCTGCTGCTGAAGCTCCTGCTGCTGAGGCTCCTGCTGCTGAGGCTCCTGCTGCTGGGGCTCCTGCTGCTGAAGCTCCTGCTGCTGAGGCTCCTGCTGCTGAAGCTCCTGCTTCTGAGGCTCCTGCTGCTGAGGCTCCTGCTGCTGGGGCTCCTGCTGCTGGGGCTCCTGCTGCTGGGGCTCCTGCTGCTGGGGCTCCTTCTGCTGGGGCTCCTGCTGCTGGGGCTCCTGCTGCTGTGTAGTAAAGGTTTTTGGACCCAAAATGAAGAGCCAAATTGTAAAGCCCTAGGTGCAACATCAGAGGCATTCCTAAGAGCTAATAAGTCTGATGACGCCACCGACAAAGTAAGATGAAAACGATAAAAGAATTTGAAGCGACTTCAGGTAAAAAATAATTTCTTCAATTAATCAACAATTGTAACAAATCTATAGTTTGCATGGACATAAATAGATGTGAATTTTACTTTAACAGACTGAAGAGAGAATGAGAAACCAGGAACAGAGACATGAGATGCGACTGATGCTATGATGTCTCAGTAACCAGCAGTTACAGCCTCTGACCCCTGCATCCCCTTTGACTTCCTTATCCAACTTTTCTAATTGTGGATCATATCGGCCGTTGTAGAAAATGTAAATTGTAGAATTTTTCAATATACCAAAATAGTTTCAGTTTTCCTAACTGACTTTTTCAAGTTATATAACGCATCAGTAAAGTGTAAAGGTATATATGAAACTCAACTTTAAGAAACAATTTACAAGACATAAAATATTTCACTCATTGTTAATCTCTGGTTGATTCGCCTCATTGGCCGACTGATCAAGGAAATCATCTCCTTGGCTCTGACAGATGTTGTGTAGGTACAGCAGGCAGCTATGACGTTCTGGACATTTGATGTCTTATTGTCGATTCGCTTTAAATGCCTTCTCCACCTCCCAAAGGCATTCTCTACCACCATCCTGTTCTGGCTATGGATGAGGTTGTACTTTATTTGGGCTTCGGGTGTCCCATCATTTTCTGCATAAGGCTTCATCAGCCAGGATAAGAGAGAGTAAGCCGGATCACCCAGTATAACCGGAGGTACCATTACACCTCCATATCTGTTTGAAGATGGGGGAACACACCATTTTCCCAGTGCTGGTATAGATGGCAGTTCCAGACCATCCAACAAAGAGATCTCTGAACATATACCTGTCGTCTACAAGTGTTTGCATATTTGTACTATGAAGGCCATTTTTATTAAACTAATCGACTCGACTCTCTTTTGGGGCGACAGTGGGTGAGCCATCAATAGCACCTATGGAAGCAGAGTGTCCCCATTTTTCTTTAAATGACTCAATGATATTTATAGCCTCTCTATCAGTGGGTAGCTTCACAGACTCTGGCGTCAGGTGATTGCCTCACAAACATCTTGGACAAAGAAGCACGGTGAAGCTCTGGATATTCCAAAAAGTAGAGCAATTGTCCCATACTCTGATGTGGTTCCAAGAAACCGGAATACAGACCACTTTATGCTCCACGGGCAGAGGCTGTTGCTCCTCGTTTCTGCCTTGGAGATAAAAGGCCTGAGCGACTTGCAAAGCCACTGGAAGGTGCTGTAGCTCATTCTAAAAAAGTTTTATATCACAATATTATTGTTACAGTTATCATACACAGATCTTTGAAAATGTTTCCACTTATTAATTTGGCTAGCGATTTAAAATAATAGTGCTGTTATTAATGTCATCGGTTTTTTAGGGGGGAATGAGCCCCTATTAACTTAAACAACATAAAAGCCAACTATATAAACATGAGTTAAAATCAGCTATTTTTTCTGCAATTATTACCTGAAGTTTTTAATTGAATGTCTGTCTTACTACATAGATTCACCAGCGTTCGTTCCGCTCTTTGGCCAAACACTTCTGTAAGCACAACAAAAATAAGGGAGACTTTGATAAAAACTGAACAATATAACATAAAACATGAACAATTGATGAAAAAAACAGTTGATAAGCCTCTGTAATCATTAAACTTCAGAGATTCATAAACATCCTAGCTTCTCTACCGTGCCACTAGATTTCCAGTGATGATTCTGCTTAGCAGGGATGGACCTCAACCTCCGTCATTGTTTCGTGCATCTGGAAGCTCAGATTAGACCATCGTTTGTCGTATCCACTTCCCAAAATTCCACCATCAGCTGTAGCTGACGGGTGGAGTGATATCCCTGCGGATGTTGGAGAAGGGAGCAGACCCTGAGGAGAATGCTGGAAACATGAGAGAAGTCAGGGTTTGTTGTTTTTTGAGGTGCAGAGGATGAAGAGTGTTAACTTGCTGCCTGAGCTACTGGTATGGATTCCTGTTTAGTTCAGGGAGAGTTGAAGACAAGTGGCGGTCTAGAACGTGTCTACCTCGCATGTGGGAATGCCAGGCAGGGAAGGTTTTGATGAGGATCTGGTGAGGTTGGAAAATCTGGCAGCCCAATGAGGCCCAGTGGAACAAAGGGGTTTCCGAACGGTTCTGGGCAGTCCATGGGACTGAGATGTTCACAGTTGTACTTTGGATGGATGTTGACCTGATGATGGCCGAGCTTGAGGGTTGAAAATCAGGGAGCGCAGGTGTTTATGGCTTGGAAATAATTTTGTTCCAGAAGGAGGATAGTTAAAAAGACTTTTGTTGGAGTCGGAAGAGTTGAGCTGTGGAGCTGCGTTGGGTTCTCTGAAGAGTCAGAGTGTGAAGCCAAAAGTTGTGAGTCTCACTCTTTACAAACATTCCAGACTGTGGACAAAATGTACCAGGTTCAAGAAGCGTAACAGGCTGAGAAGAAAGGGAGAGCCGGTATAACTAGGCTGCTTATTTTGGTCCTGCTCCCACATTCAAGTTGAAATAATTAGTTGTAGTTTTCTCATAGTACTTTAAAAAATGCCTAGAAGGCTCCTTTATGTTACTGATCAATGCTTGCTAACCCTGGAAGGGTTGTTTGATAAGCCCTGTCAACAAGATCATTAACTACTTCCTCTCCTGCTTCAAAACTAAAGTATTAAACGCAGCTACGGGGTGTTATTGTCATGATCTCAGCGCCAGCAGCTTCTCTGATTACTCCTTTCATTCACCTGCCGTTCCCCCCCCCCCCGCTCTCTAATTATCATTTATCTTATTCACCTGCTTCCTCTGTTATATATACGGTTGGGAACAGCTATCGGGGCCAAATCATTATTTATGTACTCTTAATTTATTTTTGTCAGTTATTCATGTTTGTTTCACAAGTTTAGGTTAAGTTTCTGTTTCATGTTCTGACTCTTCAATGCCAGTGGACTGAGAGGGTTTAATGTTTGTCTTCTGTCTCCTGGTCATGTCCCGGCTCTTCCCCCGTGAGCCCTCAGGGTATTGGCTCGGCGTGCGGGTTCTGGTTCTTCTCCCGTGAGCCCTCAGGGTTTTGGCTCAGAACACAGAGAATGAGAGTTTTAATTCCTGTAAGCCTGACTCCTAGGAGGAGACCAGTTTAAAGTTCAGCAGTTATCCTGGAACCATGTCTAGTCTATGTTCCTCTCTACCACGGAGCGTGCCCGTCTTCATCTGTGTGTGTCTGTCTGGGCACGCTTCTGTACCCGTCTGCATCTGAACCTGCCTTCACACTCTGAGGATGCCTGGAAGTCTAGATCCTGCTGTTGCCGTTTGGGTGAAACCTCTGATCCAGCGGAGGTTTTCTGGATTCCTGAACTCTTCCTGCCTGCTCTGCCTTCCCCTGACCTGGATCGGCTTCCTGAAATTATCTTCAGCAGCCCGTGTTTCTGTTATGTTTCATTTTCTGTCATTAAACATTTTGAATCTTCCCATTTTCTGACTGACCCGCCTATGACAGTTATGCTTAGTCACCTTCATATCTGATGCTTGTTGCAGAGGTTGACCACTGCTTCTACTCAGGTTCCTTATCAAAGAATCATCTCATCTGAAAATTTTTTCTCTTTAATAAAAGCAAAGACGGACTGCATTTGTATGGGGGTGTTGTGCCATATGCCATAATCATGATTTTTGGACATTGGGAACCAGTGTCCATGTTTCATCTTGACATTATGACCAGAGAAGAGAACGCAAGTTCACTGAATAGCCAGCTATAAGATACCTCCAACAGCTCCCTTTTCAGCCAACTCTTCCACAGGACCTCCCAAAGAGGTATGACTTGTCAGCCCCCTCTCTGTGAGGACAGGAAAACTGCAGAGCACACAGGATTCTTTCTCTTTGCCAAAATAATATCTGATTAAATACCGTATTTTTGCGACTGTAAGGCGCATATAAACATCTTTTTTTTCCCTCAAAATGTGCGGCGCGCCCTATAGTGCGGTGCGCCCCATGTGTGTTGTGACTGCGGATGTTGTTTAGACCGCCATGAGAACGTTAAAGGGGGAGGTGTGGGCGTGGATTGGCTGCCACGCAAATGGACAGAAACTGATGCCTATGGTGGTTTTTAAGAGAAAGACTTTGCCTAAAGAGACTTTTCCAGCTGAAGTCGTTATTAAGGCAAATGAAAAGGGCTGGATGGATGAGGAGATGATGAAAGAGTGGCTGAGGGAGGTGGATGTAAAGATGTTTTTCTTCCACGCATCACCATTGCTGTTAATCTGTGACTCCATGCATGGCCATCTCACAGCCGATGTGAAAAAAAAGGTGAAACAAATAAACGCTGTGCTTGCTGTTATTGCGGGAGGTCTGACAAAGGAACTTCAACCGCTCGACATCGGTGTGATCGCCGTTCAAACTAAGGCTGCGAGCGGCGTGGGAGCGATGGATGATAGACTGAGACCACAGTTTCAGTGAATTGAATTGAACATAAAATCACAACATTAATTGGCGTCCCAACTTGGTGGTCATCGAATTTCACAGTCATTCTACACATATATAAGAATAAACTTAGAGCCATTATTGAAAAACCGTGTGAAAGCATTAAGATCAGCTCTCACCACTCAGTAATGGGATCTTAAAGTCACAGCCTAAGAATCTAATACCAGATGTCTAAGGTTAAAAGAAAAGAAAATATTGTCATGATTGGTTACAGAGTAAGCCCAATATGCAGAACACAAACTGAAGCTGATGAAAAGTTTAACAAGGTTTATTGTTACACAAGCACATGAATATTGCAACTGGAACTGGTTCAGGCCTGAGGGCAGGTTCACTGGAGTCTGCAGAGATAATAGTTCAGTTAGCGCAGGGACAGGTGAGTTATGAGACTTTGAGTTAGCTGAAGAATACCTTGAAGGAGTCCGGGTTTCACTTTGAGAGAGGTTACTGTTGGATCCAGAGACTGTTTTTTCAGCAGAGTCCAATAACTGCTTCAGCGTCTTACTTCTGACTTTTAGGGCAGACCTTGATTTGGGTTTCCAGCTCTTAACCAAGAGCAGCGGGGGAATCCAGAGAAGAGTCTTCAGGTTTGGCTCACGAGGGCAGGCTCGGCAGGTTAAGCTCATCCAGTGCTTCACGAAGAGACAGGATTCCTGTGAGGCAAAAAAAAGGAAGAGTTAGAATCTTATCTCAACCAGAGATAGCAAAGATTCTCAGGTTTACTAGGCTCAGGTTGCTAACCAAACTAGATCAACACTGC
>NW_015151520.1:181936-183604 GCF_000732505.1 Cyprinodon variegatus
GTGTTGGAGGCTCAGCTCAGGAGGACCCACGGCGCACTCTGCTGGAGGAAGGTGGTACAGCTCCAGATCCCAACAAATATAACCTTTGACATTCCTGGAGTTTCAAAATATAGAAAATTTAACAAAAGCTAATTTATAAAAAAAATCTATATCTCTTCAGCTAGTGATAACCAACTTCCCTAAAAACAAAAATTCAGATGGTTCGAATCAATCTGATCGCTTGAGACAGGTTTATTTTGAGGGCAGCAGTTCTCCAGATATTGATGAAGAAGATCACACATTTAAAGCATTGTTCAATCAAAATGCGTCTCAAATCAGATAGATTTCAAAGCAAGCTTAGAGTCTTAAACCTTCAAACAAAGAACAGGACCAGAATCAGAAACAGATTCAGTTCCTCAGTGGTTCTCCAAGATGAAGGAATTAATGACTTGAGAGAACGAAAAACAGAACCCCCAGATAAACGTCACAAACCTTATCGCAATGCAAAACCAAAGGTTGATGCTGGTAAAGGGGGACATCAATGAGCTACAGAAATAATCTCAAATGAAAACTTAGAACTGATCTGCAAAACAGTTCTTACAGAGTTACTGGCTTCTCTGACCAATCACAAAGTACTACAATTCCAAGCTAATGGTAAAATTTATCATATCCAACAGTATGATCATTTCTAACATACTTTAATCTGTTTTATCCTTTCTTTCTTTCTTTTGTTTTACAACTTGAGAAATTATGAAGGTTGAACAACTATTTCTAGATCAAAAAGGGGTAATATGTTGTGCCATATGACATGAGAATGATTTGTGGACATAGGTAACCAGTGTCCATGTTTCATCTTGACATAATGACCAGAGAAGAGAACGCAAGTTTGGTGAATAACCAGCTATAAGATCTCAGCTGGATGAAACTCAAGTCTTCAAAATGGAAAAGGACAAAAAGGTTTGCAGGTCTGGAACGATTAGGGACAGGACAAGCAACATGTCTTTGATGATGTTGATCATTTCATGTGTTTACTGATGACTAGAGACGAAGCTGACAGGATGGACTGCATGCTACGCTATGCTACAGAAACATGTGTTGAGCTGTTGCTGAAGCTTTATTCACTAAGGATTTAAACACTGATGTAACATTAGTGTTCATGTGTTCCTCAGATGCTCATTACATTTCCATTACCAAATGTACCAAGGTACATTTGACTAAATGTTATTGGTTCTTGATTAAGCAAATCATTTAATAAAACATTATTTGGCCAAATAATGTTTTCTTCACCTCATGGATTTGCATTGTGAATTGGTCTGAAAACATTCCAATTTCTTTAAAATTAGTGAAAAGCTAATTTGATCAGATCCCAAATTCTTCCAGATAAACTTTGGTTTCAAACATAGAATCCATCTTGAACTGTAATATGTTTTTCAACCATGTTAAATCTTCCTCTTTGTACATAGTAGTTAGTTTAGTTTAGTTGAGTTTTACTAGTCTTAGTTGAGAGTGTTAAACTGAAATATGTTTGACTTGGAGCTGAATGATTTTTGTTAATAAAATCTTATATTTTGAACAGAAGTTGGGATCAATTTATTCCATGTTTGTGCACAAATAACTGTTTGACCATGATTAGAGCTCCAATCACTCTTTCATTTATTGTTCTAACACACAGTTAGTAGGGTGTGTGTT
>NW_015151520.1:185263-186737 GCF_000732505.1 Cyprinodon variegatus
CATTGTGAATTGGTCTGAAAACATTCCTATTTCTTTAAAATTAGTGAAAAGCTAATTTGATGAAATCCCAAATTATCCCAGATAAACTGTGGTTTCAAACACAGAATCCATCTTAAACTGTAATATGTGTTTTCAACCGTTTCCCCTTCCTCTTTGTACATAGTAGTTAGTTTAGTTTAGTTGAGTTTTACTAGTCTTAGTTGAGAGTGTTAAACTGAAATATGTTTGACTTGGAGCTTAATGATTTTTGTTAATAAAATCTTATATTTTGAACAGAAGTTGTGGTGAATTTATTCCATTAATGAGCAGAAATAACAGTTTGACCATGATTAGAGCTCGAATCACTCTTTCATCTATTGTTCTAACACACAGTTAGTAGGACATAAACAGTCTATAACAGCTGAAATAATGTCTGATTAAATAAGATATTTTACCCCCCCTACAGGGGAGGGCAATAAACATCTTAAAGTATCAGAAATATAAATTCTCAGCTGGCTGGAATAGAATTGGACATAAATCACAACAGGGTGAACTCCATGTTTAAATAATATAACCAAAATCTCTTTTAATATTAAAAGTGTATTATACACATATCATTGTTCCAGATGTGAATCTTCTTCTGCACATTTCCCAGTTAGCATTGCCCAGCGTGTTTCCAGCCGTCCTTCTGTTAGCTGCTCCCTCCTTCCAAGCCACAACGTGCTGACTTCATGTATCTCCTTCAGAGCGCTGCTTTGCATGCTCAGCGGCAGGCGATCGATAACCTGCGCTGTGTCTACTGAGGCAGGCGTCGCTGCTGAAATAACAGCCGCTCTGTCTGTTTGTATAGAGCAGTCTCTCAACCCAATCAGGATACTCCCAAAACTCAATGCACAACGATCATCTGCAACAGCGGAGCTGAGAGAAAGATCCGAGGTGCTGGAGGTCTTTCATGGCCCTTCAGCAACAACAGAAGGTGTTGAACGATGAGTGGATAAAGGCCGAGCCGTGCAGCCTTTATGATTCAGGGCAGAACTGAGACCAGAGCAGCAGAAACACTTGGAAACCCTTCAGGGACACAGACACACAGTGGAAGGCTTCAGTCCTCCAGCATTAACTCTGATAAAGCAACAACATACTTCTGATAATTCAACCCAGATGCCAGCGCGAAAAACGCAGGTGCTCAGTGGGCTGGTGTTAATTGCTGCTAATTGGTGTAGCAACACATCAAGGCATATGTGGTCTGTGTTTCATCCACTGAGAGCAGAGGGGACTGTCAGGAGATCCAGAAGCTCTGCCTTTACAAAAAGCTCTCACACCAAACTTTCTTCCAACAATCTCATCCTAGTTTAGTCATTTCAGGCGGAGGAAACCGTTTCCATTTCATTTTACAAGCAATTCCTTCCTTTTGATTGGATAAGATTGGCTTCAGATTGATGTCAATCAGGGATTCCAGGTCATTCAGAGGGTCATGGTCAGTTTGCTTTCCCATTTA
>NW_015151520.1:186909-188495 GCF_000732505.1 Cyprinodon variegatus
CTCTACAACTTGTGGGATGGATTTCAGTGGAAACAAAATGAAGCCTAACAGAACATGTCATCACAGCAGCCATATTACATCTGAAAACTGCAGCTAGTATTTTACATTTTTATGTGGGTGGGGGGGCAGAAAGCTTAGCCTTTTCAAATCAGAAAAATCTGACTTTCAAACTACAAATGAAACACAAAATGATTACAGCGAGTGGAAATGCTCTGCTGTCTGACAGAGTGTTGATCAAGATCATTTGGAAATTATACTGATGGGAAAATAAGTGCAGACTAACAGGAAATCAGTTATTGAAGTACTTGGCATAAAACGGCCTTTTACACTCCTTCCTCTGTCTGACTTTAAATGAAAGTAAAATTATCACAATTATTTCTGTTTGCTATATTCCTAAATAAGGAGAAAATCTTTCTGTATCATTTTATTTAAAGTTAGAAGTTAAACATGACCTGAAATTATCATAACTTTATACCAAAGTTTCAACAACCTTCACTTCTGCATGTTATGGTCGGGGCTTAGTGTGGCTGGTGTCATCTTTAACATTTTTTATGAAAAAAAAAAATAAAGAACAAGAATTCAGTACCAACAAAAAGAGCATGAATACTGGTGACAGATGGAGGGTTAACTGCAGCACGGCTGTGGCAGAGTGGGGCTGAGGGACAGGCCGAATAAACACAGCAACACAAAGGGAGACCGTCTTACAGACATCAATTTAAATAACCAATCAGAGGACAGGATTAGGGAAAGGAAGAAGCAATGAGACATAACTACAACAAAGAGGAAAAGAGGAAAAGAGGAAAGAAGGGATACGGAAAATAGAAATATTGAAGGATTAAAACGACAACGCGGAACGCTGATCGCATTCTTCCAGGAGGGAGTTTGGGTTCGATAAAGACACACCTCCATTTATTTCAGAGCAAATGGAGCAATGGAGGCGGCTTCCAACCGCAGGTCCAGAGGAGCAATCTGACAGCCAGGGAGGAGAAACCACAGGACATATTTCTACTACTGTGAGGATGAGGAGGCAGCGGACAGAGCTCCTGAACAGAGCCCAGGACTGGAGACCAGAATATCTTCAAGGGAAGACGCCAGAAGATAAGCGACAGGACACAGTGAGAAGACGAGGTGAGATAGGAGGCCAGATTAACACCGTGAGTCTGAACTATCCACCGTCTGCCTGGAGGAAACCTGCTCCTATTAAGCTCCTCCTGAGTGGACCTGATGGACTGCAGCTGTGCAGAGTCCCCTGCTGGTCACACTCTGTAACACAAACCACACACACAAACCCATACTCATTCTGCCACCGTAGTGAGGACCATGTGATGGTGAGGACCTTTGACTTCCATTGATTTTCAGTCATTTTCAACCCTTTCTACACCCTAACCCTAAAGCTAACCCTAAAGCTAACCCTAATGCTAACCCTAAAGCTAACTATTACCAATGCATACCTAACCCTAACCCAATCACACCTTAGCTCTAAACCTAACCATTAGCAAAATAACATGTGAGGACCAGCGAAATGTCCTCACTTTGCAACAACTGGTCCTCACTCTGAGGGCTAGACAGGTACACACACACACACA
>NW_015151520.1:191967-193890 GCF_000732505.1 Cyprinodon variegatus
TCCGTCCGTAGCTCTCCGCAGCTTTTTAAACGATCAAAAATGTCTGGATTTAAAACATTTTGTGACCGTAGCTCCAGCTGGCGTTGGCGACCATAGATGCGGGTTAGATGTCTAGTTTCTATCGTTTTAAGCGGCATATTATGTGAAATTGTCAAGAGTAGCTGTTCTTGGCCGCTGCTTTGGGGCGTTGCCATGGACAACTACAATCAGGACTGAGCTCCAAACAAACACCAGTGGATCTCCAGGTGACCCATTAGCTGATGTTTAGAGTTTATTATTAGATGCAGTTTGTGGTGCAGGGCGCCGTCTGATCCTGGTCCTCCTCCTCCACCGGCTGCAGCAGATCCTCTGGCTGTTGCTCTAAGCGGTGGAGGGTTTGGTAGAAGGACAGTCCTGAGTAGAACATCAGAGTGACGGCCAGGAATGAAGAATCAGCTCAGCCTTCAGTGGAGGGGAGAAACTTTCCAGATTATTTCTGCCTCCTGCTGCCTCTCCCACCTCCTCCTGCTGCAGGCGTGTGAGCAGCATGAAGAGCATCTTTATGGAAGAGCGAAGAAACGGCAACATGGCAGCATGGCGGAGAAAGTAGAGAGATAGGGAGACGGGCAGAGGAAGGGAGCGCCACAAGATGAAAGGAACAGCTGTATACAAATGACAAGCTTCCATAGACACCCCCCCACCCCACCAACAGCAGCACCGCCACCACCCATTCCCCCCTCTCCCCCCACCTGCAGTGATGTGCCCTGTGCGGTCATCGAACAGCTTCAAAGAGCCAGGCAGGCGAGGCGAGGCGAGGCAAGCGGGCCCAATCCTCAAAGAGACAGCCTCCGTCTCGTCCTCGCCGAACACCGTGGCCTCTGACACGCAAACACAATCTGCCTCATCCATGCATACAGCACACCCTCCACCCTGCACCTCCACCAGCAGCACTGCTGCATGTAAAGAGGCAGGAGAGGGAGTGGAGGACGTGCAGAGTGGAATGAAGTGACTTTATCACAGCAGTGTACTCTCAGTCTGAGCCGCATTCACTGCCACTAAATCACACCAACATGTCTGCTGAAACATCAGGCTGAAATACACAAACTATTCCAGGAGATTTATTTAGAAACCGGCTTCATGCTAAACATGTCTGCAACAATTATTCAGGAAAAACACTGAAAAATACTGAGTTAGGTTGTTAAATGGAGAAAAAAGCTTTAGCTGTTTTATTTAGCGTCATTCTGCAAAGGATAGATAAACTTTATAAGATCTGAACACAAAGAAAGAAGTTTGAAAGAAAGTCTGGAAACCAGAAGAACCAGAAGCAGCTGAATACTGATCATAAAGCAGCTGATGGAGGCAGCCTAATCACACCTTATTTTAATCCTTTCTGTTATCTGATGTAAACTCTAACTGACTCTATTAATTATTCATTAATACCTTCTTGTCTTTATGTTTGTTAATAAAGGAAACATTGATTTATATACGTTTTTATGTTAAGTTTAAAGCAGTGAAATCCACATAATGGTTCCAGTGGAGCTTCTTCATGGCAGCAGCAGCATCTCTCCCAGCAGACTGGAATAATGAAAGTCTGTCAGAAAAAATCATTTCCAGTTTTTCACTGAAACTCAACATGAAATCATCCAGATTAACCGACAAGCTTTGATGACGCAGTGATTTCTCCTGATGGACAGTTTTCCATATCAGCCTTTTGCTTACTGGTTTAACTGGTTTGGTATATCTGTCAGTTTCCCAATCATGCTTCCTACTGGGATCTGCTCCCAGTGTCCATCCTGCTGGTGTGGGATCTGCTCCCAGTGTCCATCCTGCTGGTGTGGGAGCTGCTCCCAGTGTCCATCCTGCTGGTGTGGGATCTGCTCCCAGTGTCCATCCTGCTGGTGTGGGAGCTGCTCCCAGTGTCCATCCTGCTGGTGTGGGATCTGC
>NW_015151520.1:193900-195707 GCF_000732505.1 Cyprinodon variegatus
TATCTATCTATCTATCTATCTATCTATCTATCTATCTATCTATCTATCTATCTATCTATCTATCTATCTATCTATCTATCTATCTATCTATCAGTCCGTCCATCTGTCCGTCAGTCGCTCTGGGTCTGTGCGTTGCAGCAGCTCAATCAGCAGCTGATGGAGGGGGAGTGTGAGGCAGCTGGGGCCTCCTGCCCAGGCCTTCAATTTCCCTCGCAGTCCAGCCACTGGAGTGTGTAATTACTATGGGGCCGGCCTGGGGGCTGGCAACCAAGTGCAAATGTGCACATCCACATGCACACACACACACACACACACGACAACCTCCCTCACAATCCACCCCAGCGCTACAACCACCACCCCCCAAGTCACACACCTCCAACTAATAGCCCCCACACACTCCTGCTCTCTGTTACACACAGAGCCAGATACACATCAGCCCAGCCTCCCCTGGTCATGTAGTTCATCCTGGTGCCCCATGTTGCCCTGAGGTGGCCGAGCATCTATGATCCGCGGCTGGAGGCACACTATGAAACCCCTCACTCTGCAGCCGTGCTGAGCAGTATGCAGTGCTCCGCCGTCACACAGACTATGGATTTCATCTCATTCTGCTTCGCATTTTTCTTGTGATTTGCTGCTAAGTCAGCTGTGTTTGTAGCAGCACCCGGTCTCTGGTCGGTCCTAGCGCAACTGGAGGGTCCAGAACTTTCCAACTGATCAAATATGTACATGAAATTAACCTGGGATTTATCTGAGAACGCCCGGGGAGATTGGATCAGCTGATGTTTCTATAGAGACCACAGACGTTGACACCACCGTCTGATGAGTTAAACATTCCAGCTGGAAAAGGTTCAGAGTGAAACTTTTTCACTGATCAGGTAGAAAGGAATGATCTGCTGTTCAGCAGCTTTTAGATTTATGGGATGCTGAGTTTATAACACATAATCATCTATTGATGCCAGATAAAAGGCTGTGTCCAATAAGCCCATCATGATTTCTGCATCGTCTTCATCTATCATTATTCTGGAGGAATCCTCTCTGCAAACCATTCCTGAAACACAAACGTTTGTCCCAGATCTTTGGTTCCTGACAAACATCTGGTCACACAAGAAGACATCCAGTGCCTTGAGCTCCATGCTACCGAGGCTAATTGCTAACATCAGAAGCAGGTTCAGTCAGACAGTCTGCTGGGAGACAAACCCTCTTCTGGTTCAGTCAGGGAAAAAGATCAGAAATATTTATATCCAGTCTAAAACTTATTATTATTTTTTTCTTTTTACAGAGAAAAGCCTTTTTTTCAGGCAGCCTGAAACAAACCAGCCGTACCGACTCAGTAACTTTATCATTTACTAATCCAGATCAGACCTTCAGGGTCTGAGGGGAGCTGCTGTTTTTTCTGTACATCTCAGAGTATTTCATCATCTAAAATTAAAAAGAGCTGGAAAATGTACAACAGCCTTCAATGTTTTCTGCGGTTTGACCAAAGACTGACAGACTTCACTTCACTGTCGGCATCATCAGGCTGGAGCAGTTCAGTGTTTCCGTCTCCTTACTAAACACCTGCCTGCTTTCAGCAGCGATCCATGAGTTCCTTGATTACAGGCTGATTCTCAGTGATTAGGCGGGTATTGATCTACAGGAGCAGCTTTTCAAAATGGCCCTTCCCAGTCCAACGCCAGCCGAATATCAGCCCACTCCCTGCAACTCCCAGCAGAATCCCCTCCAACTTCCAGCCACTGGACTGACCCCCTATTGCATTTTTTTACTGACTCCGACTTCACTGAATAACAGGGTTTGACCAGGAGATGGC
>NW_015151520.1:195901-197667 GCF_000732505.1 Cyprinodon variegatus
GCTGAGGGCTCATCTATGTGGACAGAGACAGACAGCAGCCTGTCTGTCCTCCCCAACTGTGATGCCTCCATGGTATCCACATAGCTGCTGTCTGTGAGCTCCCTCTCCATAAGCCAGGATGTGTTGGAAGGTAGAACATCTAGAATTTAACATCCAGATAGGTTTCAGAGCGACTGCAGTTGTTTTAAAGCCCTCGGCAGGAATCGCTGTAATGATAAAGTGAAGCTCTGGGTGGTTTTTATGAATCAGTGCTGAACTCTGACAGCTTCCAGAAGGTAAGCAGATATATTGAGCTGTAGGATTAAAGGTGGGTTTGAACTGAAGTATTACTGGGAGCAAAGTGCTGGTTGGATTCAAACCACAGCTGTCCTGCCGTCACTCAGAAACTTCCACCTGTAGGCTGTTCATTCTTGGCTGTTTTGGGATGAATCAAAAAGTGTCCAAATGAACCTTCCCTGATCCGGGCTGCGCTGCTGGTGACTAACCAGGTGGATTTCTATGTTTTCAGGTGGACTGTGGAAGCAGAGCGGCTGTTTGTTCCTGTGAAGCCGCTGCCTCTGTGATTGTGATTCAGACGGAAGCTGCTCACTATAAGCACGTTTTAATGGGACACACACTTACAACGTGTGTCTGACAGAATCTGACTGAGCCGCTGTGTGCTTCAGTGACTGTGGGCCGGTTCTGTTTGCATATGTGAGGGGGGGTGTTTGTGTGTGTGCCTGTTGTCGCCCTCGTCCTCCTTGGCTCAGTGGGGGCCCGCCTATGCACTCGCTGGTGGGCCCTGGGAAAGGCAGACAATTAAACAGGTCAGCGTGGGGTAACCTCCACCGGCCTGCGGGGGGCGGTAGACACGCAGCTGGAGGTGGCAGGACAGGCGAGAACAGCAACACCTCAGACGGACATGCTCTCTGTTACACTGGCAGCCACTGAGGGACACACACACACCCACACCCACACCCACCCACCAGGAGAGAGATGTACTCCCACACCTGCAGCTGGCCTGCAGGAGAGAAAATGATTAAGGAGTTAGAGAGCTGAGAAGAAGAAGCAATTCATGACATTGACCTCAAAGCTGAACCCGAGGATCTGGCCAAACAGTCTGAACCTTTCCCCGTCGCTCTGAGTCCGTATGCAGATAAACAGAAACTCTGCAGCGACTGGATGGAAGGACAGACACACAAACTGACCGTTTCATGAACAGTCAGGAACTTCTACATACTATACATCTATGTCCTTTAAATGTTTTGGTTTTCCCTCTAAACTATTTCATATTATGTGATTTTGAGAGGGACACTAAAATCACCAATAAATTAATAATATATAGATTGTACATGTACATGTTTCTTTTAATTTAAAGCATGTATGTTAATAAATCTGATTTATTTTTTTTGCTTGAAACTTTTTTTTTTTCCTAACTTCACATCTGAACATGTTTTTCTCCTCCGACGCTGATAGTAATTTTCTTTTTGGGATGTTGGGAAAATGAAAAAGGACAGTGGCAGAGAATGTGAAGCAAACTTCAGCCGTGGCTCCTCTGTGATAAAAAGCAGATTAAAGCCTCTCTGTGTGTTTGCTTGGTAACTGATTGCCGAGGCAAAGCTATTCTTGTTTGCTGTTGCAGCTGAGGCGGAATTACCTCGATTGTGTACAAAATAGTCAATTAAATTAACTGTGAAAGGCTATTTATTTTAACCCGAGGATACATTTTTTTCTGTCTTTTTCTCTCCTCATAGATGTTTTTTTTTTTTTTGTGGGGGGGGGGAAGT
>NW_015151520.1:199375-201192 GCF_000732505.1 Cyprinodon variegatus
GCAGACAAGCAGGAATTGGCAGAAGAACAAAGGGGGAGGATGTGCTCAAAGTTTCCCAGCTGGGGTCACACTGCCCTCAGGTGGACAAATAGAAACTCTGCAGGAGCAGAAAATGAGAGCATGCGTCCCTCAGGGTGTGCAGGGGCCTCTGAGGGGCCCGTCGGACCAACACTATGACGTCATGACAGATGAACACTTTATGTTGTCTCCTCCAGGTTGATCCTAACGTCAGACCACAAACAGACTGAACACCAGATGCTTTTAAACCCCATAAAGATCCGGATGTTTCTGAGGAGCCCTGTTCTGTTTCAGATCCTGAAGGTGTTGCCCACCTTAGCTTCCTTTGCACACGCCGTACTCCTCCATGCAGCAGCTTCCTCTGATCCTCATCCATCTCTACCTCTGTTTTCAGGTACATCTTCTCTGGTCTCTAAGCACAAACTGTTTCCATTTGGAAACATCTTCATATTATTATTATTATTATTTGTATTTCTGAGGTTTTTCCCAACATTCAGTTTCAGTCTTGATGTTGGACAGAAGTGGCTCCTTCATCATGAAGATCCTTCCTCAGCTGAAGATCCTGTGGGACGTTCCTCAGGAAGAACAGCCGTCCCTGAATCCTTCATTTTTAAGGTCAACTCAGAAATTCTTTTTTGTGGCTGTAATTCTGTCTCCACACACAACGCTGTGATGGCTGCCTGTTCTTCTTTAGGGGTAACCCTCCCCACCGCAGGAAGACCAGATATCAAACACCTCTGGACCTTTTTTTACTCTTCATAAAATAATGAAGATAGATTCGTGATAAAACAGATGAGGTCGAGGAGAACTCTAAAGGGTCCTCTAAAACAAAGTGGGATTCTTTAAGCTCCAGCGGATGAGAGGACCCTGCAGATGTTAGGAGGAATCCTGCTTCCTCCAGGCAGCAGCACTCAGACAGCTGTGATCATGGAGGCCGCTGACACACTAAATGTTCTGATCCATGCCGTGAATTCAGACCAACGTCTCCACATCACCACTCACCTCTTTACATTTTAATGCGATTACAGGTGAAATGTGTCATTTTTCTGCTCGTTTGTACTATGAAAAAACTAAATTAAAATGGATTGTTGTTGAATATGGACTGATGATGTTACAAAATATTATTCAGCCACATCACACACCTCCTATTATGATGTCATCATCTATTATTCTTCTATTATTGGATGTTTGCAGCTTCATCTGGGTCAGAGCAAGGACTGCTTTAGCATCTGATTTTTCACAAACAGCCAGAATGTTTGTTTGTTGATTTTTTCAATGATTTAATAATCTGAAACATTAAAGTCATGCAAACAGCAAGAACATTAGAAAACTCTATGAAGGTAATTGTCCTGATCTTGGCGCTGATGATGAGGTGGATTACTCATCTATTTCACCTGTCTAACTCCACCCATTTTCTCATTGATGTTTATCTGATCCACCTGCTCCGGCTTCTATTTAACCAGCCCTCTGACCGTTCATCAGGGCCAGATTATTCTCTACTGAGTGGCAAGAATGTTTCAGCATTACCTGAGTGTTTCTGACTGCCTGGTCCTGCTCTGCCTCTTAACCACAGAGCCTGCCTATTCCTGATTCTGCCTCTTTGCTGAACTTGGAGCTGCTTTCCTGGTCTTCATCTGGACCATCCTTTGTCTGTCCAGATCTGGTCACCTGGTTGTTCTCTGTTCCTCTGGGGCTGCAGCATGCGGGACCGTCTTAGCAGGGCATCTTGTTGGCAGACCTCCTACCTCGTTCTCTGGGCACGGACTGAACTGTTAAACAAAAGGTTCCTGCATTAGATG
>NW_015151520.1:202734-214718 GCF_000732505.1 Cyprinodon variegatus
CTGAATGGAAGAGAAACGTCTTCAGACTTGGAAACAAAGTCCAGAGGATTTTTCTTTTTGCTTTTTAAGAATACAGGAATCTATAAATCCTATAAACAGATGAGCCATGATTTATAATAACATAGTTTGTTTTAATAGTCGTTGATTATGAATATATTCTCAAACACATATGAAGACAAATTATCTGCATCAGATTGCTGCTGATCAGCAGTGCTCAGCGACTCAGATATTCATGACCAAACAGAATTTTCCAAACAGAGACTCTCATGTAAATGAAAATAAATAGTCAGAATAGAGCAGCAGCAGCATGAGGGATTGGACACATCCATGGGTTCCAGTGGCGTCTAGTTAAATGAGGCATGTGATTCACTGCAGTGCAAAGTGGATGACAGTAAGACACAGAGAATAATTGGGACTGTGAGATAAAGCAAATGATGTGCTGGAGGGGAAGTAAACAATGCCGGTTCCTGTGACAGACTGCACAACACTTTCCGACTCATTGACTTTGAATCATTTTTCACATCAAATGAAAAGTAATTATATTAGAACAGCTCCTCCTGAATGTTTCGTCTGTCGGTGACATTGTTCCTCAGCTGGAGTGTGCATTCTGCAAGATCAACACCCATGCTGGTCACTGATTCCATTGAGCCACACATGATGTCAGGAAGAGGAGCTGCGCTGCGGTTAATGTAGTGAGACCAGATCACTGCTACAGCCAGACACTGCAGCTCATTTCAAACTGTATGCACAGACCTGACATCACCGAGCAGCACGAGCAGCAGGGGAGCTAAAGGGAAAACAGGAGAAGCATCGGGTTATTAACTGGTAATTGCTAAAGTCCTTCTCATGGTGGCCAAGAGGGTCAAACAAGCTGTAAAGGACGAATCGAGCTGCATGTGGTGCAAACACCAAAAAACGCAAATACAAAAAAACTAATTCAACAGAAAAATGCTACAACAAGAATTTAGTTTGAAGTTGGATATTAGATATCCAGGCTCAGGGAGTTAGCGGCTCCTGGCTCACAGTCGATCCGATGTCAGGCCTCTGTTGCTCCCTCTTCTCACGGCGGTGGTTCCTTAGCGACCGTCAACACATTTCCAAACACTGAGAAACAAAAATAAAAAAATCCTTGTCTTATTGGCAACTGAAACAGAGCCAATGGTAAATCGTGCAATTGGATCAAATAAATGAGGCACAAATTATTATATTCATTTTAAGCCTCTTTCATAATTATAAAAATTTTTTATGTCAAAATGTATTGTTTTTCTTCAATAGCTTCTAGGTCATGTGACCCGGTGGCTCAGGATTTGAGCCACTCCCCGTTAACCAGGAAGCCAAAGAAGAAAAGGCTGAAATAGCAGAGATATGATGCAGTGGGTGTGTTTGATACCTGCATCCTCCAAAGACCCGGTCTTCCATAATAATAGTATTAATAAGGATTATATGAATAAATAATTTAAAAAAAAATTCTGTCTGACATGTTAAATTGCAATATGATAATCAGCTCTTCTGATGCATGCAGGCTATGTGACTGCGTAGTTCTGTCACCATGGTTCCTAATTCTAATCCATCCTGGTTTCCAGGGTGTTTATAAATTTGTTTGGCAGTCAGGTTAACATGCACGTCTCTCAATTATTAGATTTTGAGTTTGAATTCCCTCTATTGCTAATTGATGTTAATTAGGACACTTCTTGGCCTGTGCGGCCTAATATTTGACTGTGCTTCGCCTACAACTATATAAATACTGTCAATCCTCTAATATTAGCCTGTATTCCATTAGCGGCCGTCTCTAATAATGGCCAGACTCGCTGTCGGTAGAGGTAAATAATGGCCGACTCGTATAATTAGAACCAACGATGTTTCTGGGCAGTCCTCAACAACTTGTGATAGTAAAATACAAGTAGCACAGGGGTAATGTTTGCTGACGAATCCAAGCCATTAGCATGGGAAGTCCCATCCTTAGCGCAGCAGAACATGAGGAGGACAAAGAAGAACTGTACAACAATGAACTTGTTGTAGAGACTTGCGTGAATGATGAGGAGATTACAGGGAGAGACGAAGAGGAGGAGGAAATTGTGGAGAAGGATAAAAATGTCATGATTTAACTAAAGATCAGACCCAAATGCAGAGAAACCATTACAGAGAGACCAGGAGAAAAGTTTAACAGGTTTATTGAGAAGCTTGTTGAGATTCCAGTGTTGCTCTGAACATTGCTCGACCGGAACTGAAAGGTGAGGGGAAGACACTGCGGTTAGTTCAGGTTCAGTGGGAAAATTGATTCTCGAACTTGAAGAGGAGAAAAGGATGGCGGACTCACGTTTCCAGAGATTTGGTTGACTCTTAGACTCGAGTAGGTGAGGAATGTGTTCCGGCGTTTGTCTCATAAGGTGGAGGGCGGACAGGGTTACCCAGAATGTGGTTCCTTTAGATGAATGGAGAAAGAGTGACTGCCACTCAGATTTCCTGTGGTACTTGAACGGACTGTTGTGCAGATGAATCCCTTGCTTAGTGTGAAGCTCAAACGTTTCCTCAGGGAAAAGTGGACCTCAGCTCAGTTTGAAGCCCAGTGATCCCTCCAGGGAGAGAAGGTCCGAAAAATTCAGTTTGCAGGATGACTTCCTGCCGAGAGGCAGTCAACAAATTTTAAGACTCAGGTTGACAAAAACTGAGTTTGACTCAGCAAAACTCAGCTTGGCTAGAGTACCCAAAACTGGCAAACACTCTGGCGTCGAGGTAGTGGCAGTCAGCAGCTTAAGAACACTCCGTTAACGAGGTAACCCCTTGCAGGTGTGTGAGGAGGAGAATCAGAGCCAGGCGCCGCCTGGTGGAGGAAGGAAGNCTTCCACCCCCAAACTGACGGCCAATCTGAAAGGATGAATCAGGAGGTCGAGACCAAGATCCGCCTCTTTTGCCAGTCCGATCCCTCCAAATGGGCTCTGAATTTGCCCTGGGTCAAGCACGCGATTAACGCCACGCCATACAGCTCTACAGGTCTCTCCCACTTCTACGTCGTTTAGGGGTTCCAGCCGCCGGTGTTTACCACTGAGGAGGTAGAGTCCATGGTCCCGTCTGCCCTTCTTTCAGCCATGAGGTGCCAGCGTGCCTGGAGGAGGGCCAAGAGAGCCATACACGCGGCCTCCCAAAATCAGGTCCGTGCAGCTAACCGCCGGCGAGTCCCAGCCCCGCAGTACCAGGTGGGAGACAGGGTCTGGCTTTCCACCTGGGACCTTCCCCTGAAGGTTGACAATAAGAAGTTGGCTCTGCGGTTCGTTGGGCCGTTCATCATCTGCAAGGGGGTTAACCCGCCGGCGGTACGCCTCCGCCTGCCTTCTACCATGAAGGTCCATCCCACGTTTCATGTTTCCCGGGTCAAGCCTGTCAAAACCTCCAGTTTGGTTCCCGCCTGCACGCCCCCAACTCCCACCCACCTGGTTGATGGCTCCCCGGTTTACTCTGTTAGAAGGATCCTGAAGTCCCGTAAGTGGGGCCGTGGTACCCAGTACCTCATTGATTGGGGGGGCTGTGGGCCCGAAGAGCGTCAGTGGGTTCCTGCCCGCCACATCTTGCACAAATTCCTTATTAGGGATTTCTACAAATCCCACCCGGACCAGCCTAGGGCGTCTGGAATCCGCCCTTGAGGGTGGGGCTCTGTAACGTTCTTGGCACTGGAGCTGCTATTTGCAATCAGTGCACCTGTTCTCACTCCACCCCTCCTGCTTAAAGGCTCCGTCCCTCCAGCCTCCAGTGCCAGAACGTCTCTAGCCTAACGGTGAGAACTTCCAGCCTATTCTGTACGTGCCTCTGCCTGTCTGAACCTGACCTGTTTTTGCCCGTTTTTTGAGCCAGCCTGACCCCTTTCTGGATTTTTGTCTGCCCGCCTAAGCCCTGCTTGTCAGCCTCAGTGATCTGGACAGTCTTCCCGTGGCCAGGTTAGTGACCAAGTTCCTTACTCGCACATCTGCCTGCCTCCACTGGTCACTAACCACCACTTTGTCTGTAGGAGCTGCCTGTTGCTGAACCTGACCGCACTTCCTGGGAGTCCGCGCCGCCCTCTCACTTTAATAAAGACTGTTAAAGCTTCACTGACCTGTTTGCGGGTTGTCTTTGGGTCCATCCTAAACCATTACAGTAATCCATTACAGTACGTTCTGGTCAAAAAAAAAAAAAGAAAACATGGACCCTGCACCCAAGGATCAGTGGCGCGTTGGGGTAGAAAAGTCAATTTCTGAGTTAGAAATCGGCGTTTCGGAGATCCTTTATCATCTCCGAAACCAGGCTACCCCACAGCCTCCACTTCCACAAGCAGCTCCTCCGAGTCCTCCGTCACTTCTGGCGATGTCATCTCCGTCAGAGTCCCTTCTCTCTCCGCCTGGGCTTTTTAGTGACGATCCGGAGCTTTGTCGGGCGTTTCTCACGCAGTGTGAGATACATTTCGAGCTGCAGCCATCCTCCTTCCCTACCGACCGGTCTAGGGTTGCCTATGTTATTTCCCTGTTGGCTGGTAAAGCCAGGCTGTGGGGAACATCCGAGTGGCAGAGTAATTCAGGCATCTGCCTCGTGAGAAGTCATGACTCGTATCATGACTTCTCCAAATAGCTTGTGAGGGTGTTCAGTCCCGTGCTCCCCTGCCGGGAGTCCTCTAGGGGGCTCTTATCCCTTAGACAGGGGGATAGGTCAGTGGCTGATTATAATATTGATCTCCATTTACTGGCTGCAGAGAGTTTATGGAATGAATATGTCCTCATTGATGTTTTTATTCATGGTCTCAATGACAAAATTAAGGATGAGTTGGCCACCCGGGAGTATCCTAAGACCCTAAATCAGCGCGAGGAGCTTGCAACTAGGGTAGATCTCCGTCTTATGGAGCGAATAAGGGAACGTCGCTCAAACCCCACAACCCATCCTCGGCTTTCAGCTCCTCCTCCTGTTACATCTCCAGCCACTCATAAGCCTTCTGAACCTGAACCTATGCAGCTAGGCAAGGTGGGCCTGTCTAAAAATGAGTACCAGTGCAGACAGCAACAGGGACTTTGTCTCTATTGTGGGGGGGCAGGTCATCGAGCTTGGTCTTGTCCAGCAAAAGACAAAGCTCAGTAGGGGGTGGGGGATCCCTACTGAGCTACACCAAACTAGCCTTCTCCTCTGACAGTTTACTTCCAGCCACTCTAACCTTCTCTTCTAAATCCCATAGTTTGTCAGTATTCATCGACTCAGGAGCCGACACTGAGTTCATGGATGAAGGTTTGGCCAGAAGATTGAATATCCCACTCCACCCTAGCTCATCCCCCCGCAGTGTGCTCGCCCTGGATGGTCACAAACTCAATCAGTCGCGCCTCGTCTCTGAACCTGTGGAGCTAACGATGGGAGGTAATCATAAGGAGATGCTGACTTTTATGATAATTGACTCCCCGCAGGTCCCTGTTATCTTGGGCACCACCTGGCTCCGTAAACACAATCCCCAGATAGACTGGCGATGGGTCGAGATGACGGGATGGGCTCCGTCCTGTTCTGAATTGTGTCTATTCTCCGCCCAGCCACTTCACTCGACTGAGGGTAAGATTAATGATTATTACCCGGATTTGTCCAAAGTCCCATCAGTATACCATGACTTGAGGGAGGTTTTTAACAAGTCCAAGGCCACGAGTCTCCCTCCTCATCGCGTCCTTTTGACTGTGAGATTGATTTGTTACCAGGTACCACCCCACCTAGAGGTCGTCTCTATTCTCTATCCCCTCCTGAGTCCCAAGCCATGCAGGACTACATTAATGCGTCCCTAAGAGCGGGCATCATTCTTCCCTCTTCCTCACCTGCAGGGGCAGGGTTTTTCTTTGTCGGGAAGAAGGATGGCTCCCTTCGTCCCTGCATTGATTATAGGGGGCTTAATAACATTTCGGTGAAGAACCAATACCCTATCCCCCTAATGAACACTGCGTTTGATCAAGTCCAAGGGGCTAAGGTTTTCACTAAGTTGGACCTTCGTAATGCCTACGATTTGGTCCGTATAAAGGAGGGTGATGAATGGAAAACTGCTTTTAATACACCTACCGGCCATTATGAATATTTGGTCATGCCCTTTGGTCTTACCAACGCCCCAGCAGTTTTCCAAAATCTGCTCAACGAGGTTCTCAGGGACATGATTGGCTGCTTTGTGTTTGTTTATCTGGACGACATCCTCATCTATTCCAAAAACCTCAGCCTTCACAAACAACACGTCCGCTCCGACCTTCTCCGCCTCCTACAGAATCAGCTATACGTCAAGGCAGAGAAATGTGATTTCCACACTGAATCTACCTCCTTCCTCGGCTTTGTTTTGTACCCTGGACAAATTGCCATGGAGCCAGTTAAGGTTCGAGCGGTCACCGAGTGGCCCACCCCGGTTGACCGTAAGCAGCTCCAGAGGTTTCTGGGGTTCGCAAATTTTTACAGGATGTTTATTATCAACTACAGTCAGGTCGCTTCTCCACTCCGCGCTCTCACATCAAGCTAAGCCAGATTTGTTTGGAATGAGCAGGCAGAAATTGCCTTCAAATGCCTGAAAGAACGGTTCACCTCAGCACCTATCCTCGTTTCCCCCGACCCGGAGAGGCAATTCATCATGGAGGTAGATGCCTCTAGCTCTGGGGTAGGGGCTGTCCTCAGCCAGGAGTCTGGTGATGGCCGCATCCACCCCTGTGATTTCTTTTCCAGGAAGTTGTCGAAGTCAGAGCAGAATTATGATGTGGGTTAAGTTGGCCCTCGAGGAATAGAGGCACTGGCTCGAGGGCTCCAAGCTTCCATTCTTGGTCTGGACTGACCACAGCAACCTGGAATATTTAAGACTGCTAGGAGACTCAACCCCAGACAGGCCAGGTGGGCATTGTTTTTCAGTCGTTTCAACTTCACCCTTTCCTACAGGCCTGGTTCTAAGAACATCAAGCCTGACCACTTGTCCAGGATTTTTGAGGCTAAGGAGGTAGACAACAACCAAGAACGGGGGTTCATCCTGCCAGACACAGTAAGGTGTGCTGTTTCCCGCCTCGGACTCGAAAAGGAGGTAAGGGACTCTTTAGGGTCTGTCCAGATACCCGAGGCCTGTCCCAAGAACAGGCTCTTTGTCCCACTCCATCTCAGACCCAGAGTCATTGAACTCTGTCACAGCTCTCGCCTTTATGGTCATCCTGGCATCAACAAAACCCTTCGGCTCATCCGATCTTAGTTCTGGTGGCCTTCTCTGGCCAAAGACGTTGGTGAGTTCGTCTGCCTGTTCCCCCTGCAATCAGGGTAGGGCTTCCTGTCGCCCCCCTTCAGGACTGCTTCGACCTCTGCCCATCCCTTCTCGGCCTTGGTCCAGCCTTTCTATGGACTTCATCACTGGTCTCCCCTCCTCCGACAGCTACTCGGTTATCCTCACAATTGTGGACCGTTTCTCTAAAATGGTCCATTTGGTCCCTTTACACAAGCTCCCCTCAGCCAAGGAGACAGAGTTGATCCTGGCCAAGGAGGTGTTCAGGTTACATGGTCTGCCTTCTGACATCGTATCAGATCGAGGTCCCCAGTTTGTGGCCCGTTATTGGCAAGAGTTTTGTGCCATGCTCGGCATCTCCGTTACCCTCTCCTCTGGCTTCCACCCCCAAACTGACGGCCAATCTGAAAGGATGAATCAGGAGGTCGAGACCAAGATCCGCCTCTTTTGCCAGTCCGATCCCTCCAAATGGGCTCTGAATTTGCCCTGGGTCAAGCACGCGATTAACGCCACGCCATACAGCTCTACAGGTCTCTCCCACTTCTACGTCGTTTAGGGGTTCCAGCCGCCGGTGTTTACCACTGAGGAGGTAGAGTCCATGGTCCCGTCTGCCCTTCTTTCAGCCATGAGGTGCCAGCGTGCCTGGAGGAGGGCCAAGAGAGCCATACACGCGGCCTCCCAAAATCAGGTCCGTGCAGCTAACCGCCGGCGAGTCCCAGCCCCGCAGTACCAGGTGGGAGACAGGGTCTGGCTTTCCACCTGGGACCTTCCCCTGAAGGTTGACAATAAGAAGTTGGCTCTGCGGTTCGTTGGGCCGTTCATCATCTGCAAGGGGGTTAACCCGCCGGCGGTACGCCTCCGCCTGCCTTCTACCATGAAGGTCCATCCCACGTTTCATGTTTCCCGGGTCAAGCCTGTCAAAACCTCCAGTTTGGTTCCCGCCTGCACGCCCCCAACTCCCACCCACCTGGTTGATGGCTCCCCGGTTTACTCTGTTAGAAGGATCCTGAAGTCCCGTAAGTGGGGCCGTGGTACCCAGTACCTCATTGATTGGGGGGGCTGTGGGCCCGAAGAGCGTCAGTGGGTTCCTGCCCGCCACATCTTGCACAAATTCCTTATTAGGGATTTCTACAAATCCCACCCGGACCAGCCTAGGGCGTCTGGAATCCGCCCTTGAGGGTGGGGCTCTGTAACGTTCTTGGCACTGGAGCTGCTATTTGCAATCAGTGCACCTGTTCTCACTCCACCCCTCCTGCTTAAAGGCTCCGTCCCTCCAGCCTCCAGTGCCAGAACGTCTCTAGCCTAACGGTGAGAACTTCCAGCCTATTCTGTACGTGCCTCTGCCTGTCTGAACCTGACCTGTTTTTGCCCCTGTATTTTGAGCCAGCCTGACCCCTTTCTGGATTTTTGTCCGCCCCCCCTGAGCCCTGCTCGTCAGCCTCAGTGATCTGGACAGTCTTCCAGTGGCCAGGTTAGTGACCAAGTTCCTTACTCACACATCTACCTGCCTCCACTGGTCACTAACCACCACTCTGTCTGTAGGAGCTGCCTGTCGCTGAACCTGACCGCAGTTCCCGGCAGTCTGTGCCGCCCTCTCACTTTAATAAAGACTGTTAAAGCTTCACTGACCTGTTTGCTGGTTGTCTTTGGGTCCATCCTAATCCATTACAGTAATCCATTACAGATGTCTGAATTACTGGTATTTGTTGGTAAAGTTCTGCATACCGTTATGGTAACTGTACTTTTTCAATAAATGAACCTAGTATTTTATAGGTTCAAAGAGACAAAAAATCTCATTATCATTCATTCCACAGGTAGTCTGTTTTGATCAAATAGAAATAGAGGCCTGCCTCTAATTCTGGCCCCCTTCCAATAATGGCCTGGACCAAGATGCACCTGAGTGAAATAAAGGCCCTGTCCTATATTAGAGGATATACGGTACATAAATTAATGATCCTTTAAATGGTAAATAGTTTAAATGATTGGAACCAACCCTGCTGCCCAGTAGGTCCTGCAGGTTCTTCACGTTCCTGGTGTGGTTCTGACTGATAGAGATGATCGTATTAAAGGAGAAGCATCAATAATTTTTAGATTGTAAATAAATATGGTTGTGTGTGTCTCTGTCTATTTTAGATCTATGTGCACGAAGCAACTATTCTGAATCAATTCTAAACTAGATTTGAATATCATATTTCTTTTCCTGTCTTTAAATAAAATTGTAAACGGGGAAAACCTGCGGACTGAGCCACGATTCTGATGCATTTAAATACTTATACTACTACAGTAGTATTGAAACACCCAGGTGATTCGAATTTACTTTGAAGCTTGATACGAAGTGTGACGTAACGAGGCCTCACTCGCAGCGGTCATGTGACCAAGGTGCACATTTCTCAGTGACACTTCTGCTTCAAAAAGGTTGAAGTTGAGTGGATCAGAAGGACTCAAGGCTAACATCACTAGAAATTAAGGAGGCCGGAAGAGTTTGGTTACTACCTCATCGGTCTAATGAGCGATGAAGTTTTACCTGATCGAAAACAAAACTGAAAAAAAAAACTGTTTCTGGTGAACAAAGGAACTGTTAGACCATGATATGAAGAGCTGGGTAGCGCTGTGGCAAGCTGGGCTCAGTAGCTAACAGGTTAGCCTCTTTTAGCTCGCTCAGTAAGCCATATTAAGCTACACCACTTTTAACTTTCTGTCAATAACAACCGTTCCTTTTCTACAAGGAGAATAACTTTTATTTGTCTAAAATCTCTACGAAAGTAATTTCTAAGCTCTTCCATCCTCCCTGTCCTCCTCTGACCTCAGATCTTAATAAAAAGAAGCTCTGAGACTTTTGGTGTCTCCTTGTTAAATGGCAGAGCTCAGTCTGTCTTAGAAGGTAGTGCTTTGCTTCCAGACTGACAGGGATCGTTTTCTACTTTCGGCTACTTTAGATCGCCAATGAAACGTAAAATAAAAGTAAATATAGGGAATAATATGTTGAGAGATCTAATAGGTAATAAGGTTTGTCTGAGTGGCATTGCCATATGATGACGTTATAAGAAGGGGCGGAGCCTCGAGTAGATCTGACCAAGAACCCCTGACTAAAGAACGCAGATTGCGACATGGTCCAACATTAAGGGGGCGTGGCTCAACGTTGAAGCATGTCCAGAGCTGTGAATCCCGAGTGTGTTTTTTTTAAGGCACATTTGGTGGCGGAAACTATTCAACCCAGCCTAGTGGTTAGGACATAGAGCTTGAAGGTTCTGAGTTCGAGCCCCACTCCCACAGACTGCCACTGAGCAAGACCCTTCACCCCACACTGCTCCTTGGGTGTCGCAAAACCATATTTACAATTCATTTTATGTTGCTTTTCCCAGAACACACCCATAAAATACATCTCTCTATAGAAACCTATTATATGTAGTTTTACCAGAAATTCTGTATTCTGTATCTCAAAACATGTCGGCAATTGCACAGAAATGTACACAAATCCAAACATCTCACTGCGGAGCTGAGTCTGACGTGGTTTTTAGTCGCACAGTGATAGCAGGTAGATTGCATCAGCGCGTCGGGCCGAACATAAATAGTGAGCTGTGAGCTCACGCTGTACGACTAAACCCTGCGGTTAGTCGTACAGAGTGAGCAGCAGCCGCGTGCAACGATTGAAAAAATCTTGAGGGTAGAGCTCCATTGGAGACTAAAACATCAACCAGACCGCATTAACTTGTATGTATTGATTTTTGGTCAGCCAAAGATTCCGGAAACAGACCAATACGTCAACGTTCCTGATGATGTATTGGTTGATTATTGACCACTTTACAAAGATAGCTAAAGCATTTCCATGTGGAGACCAGACAGCTAAGCAGGTGGCAAGGGTTCTCTGGGATCAATATTTCTGTGTCTTTGGCTTTCCTCACAGAATTCATATTGACCAAGGAGCTAATTTTGAAAGCTGATAAATGAGTTCCTCAGGGTCTCAGGTGTCAGAAAGACACACATCACACAATATCATCTGATGGAGAACAGAAGTGTGGAGCGGTTCAATCAAGCTTTAGGTGTTATGGTCCGTTCATTCTAGCCTGATGAGAAAGCTGACTGGCCATGGCGTTTACAGACACTAGCCTTTATGTATAACTGTGCAGTGTAATGAGGCAACGGGTTGTCTTCTCTTTTACCTCATGTTTGGTCTGGTCCCTGGCTTTCCTGTCAATGTGCTCTTTTATGCTGTTGGGAACTATGACAAGTATGTGCTCTCTCTTACTGACGCCCTGAAGGAGGCAATGATGATATCTCAGGACCATGTTTCCAAAGAACAGAGAAAACATGCTTAGGGCATTGACATTGCCATCGGTGTCAGAGTGCTCTTAGCCAACAGAAAAGAGAGGGGTATGACAAAGCTTGCTGACTGGTGGAATCGACCCTCTTCACTGTGACAGATATCAATCTGACAACACATACGTTCAAGATCTGTGACACTGGACAGAAAAAGGTGATTCACAGGAAGATGCTGATGCTGGCCAGTTTTCTCCCAGTGGATCCCACATGTGAAGCATCTGATTCTGCTTCTGCCTTCTCTCTCTCTGCTAATGCATCCTCAGTCCCGGAAGCAGATGGCTTTGGAGGAGATGTGGAAATGTTGCATGAGAGCTACAACAAAACCTTACAAGACAAGTGCTGGCTTTGACTGTGGCAGTGTTCAGGAACTTACCTTTGCCTGTGGAAGAAAATGTTGACCGGATAACACAGCTGTCACAGCTGTCAACTGCGCACTGTGAAG
>NW_015151520.1:216989-217776 GCF_000732505.1 Cyprinodon variegatus
CTTGGTTTAATGCAGAGCTGCGTACTTTGATGCAAAATGCTAGGAAACTGGAGAGAAAATGGCGCTCCCCATAGGCCTACGGGAGTGCTTCCTAGTCTGGAAAAATGGTTTCCTGCTGTATAAGAGGACCCTTTGTAAAGCAAGAGCAGCATACTTCTCCTCATTAATAGAGGAGAATAAGAATAATCCTAGATTTCTTTTTAATCCAGTTGCCAAACTCACCCAGAGCCATAGCTCTGTTGAACCGTCCATTCCACCTGCTCTTAGCAGCAATGATTTTATGGGATTTTGTGATGGGAAATAAGATTGATCTTATTAAAAATAAGATCATTAGCACTCCTCTATCTACGATTGGTCGATCTCTGGAGGGTGGGGCAGCATCTGAGGTAGTCATGGAATCTGAGCCAGGTTTAGACTGCTTTGATCCAGTTGAACTGTCAGAGTTAGCAAAACTATTGTCTTCATCAAAGCCTTCAACTTGGATGTTAGATCCAGTTCCAACCAGGTTATTTAAGGAGGTATTCCCTTTGATCTTCTCCTCCATTTTAGATGTGATTAATCTATCTCTGTTACAGGGATATGTACTGTAATGAAGGATTCTAATATTTCAAATAAAACTGGTTGTGGGAATGGTGACCGCTGTGAAGCATCAGTCAAAACACTTGATGTCCAAAATGTTGTGGTTTCTTCACCATCAAAGAAGATCTATACAATATTTGTATACTGGTGGGTTTAAAGCAGATACAGAGTGTGTGTGTGGTTCTACAAACAGAAAAAAAGCAGAAAA
>NW_015151520.1:221044-223206 GCF_000732505.1 Cyprinodon variegatus
CATTTGGATGGGATTAAACTGATTTCAGATAATAAAGTAAAAAATCTTTTTTTGATCAGGACCTGTCATTTATGTCATTTGTTGGATGCTGGAGTCTGCTTTTTCCTCTAGGTGGAGCCATTAGGCTGGTGTAATCAGCCTCATCTTCTCTAGTATAAGAGGAGCGGTCAGCCAGATCTTCAGCGCTTGAGTGTTAATCACTACTGATACTCTCAGGAAGTCCACAAACTGTTGTCCAAAATGCTGCAGCCTGAGTTCTGATGAAAATTAAAAAGATATACCTTCTGGATTTTACCATCAAGCTTTCAATCTTTTGTAACAACTCCATTCACCTTCCTCCCTGGATGACCATCACTCACCATTCAGCCCCTTTTCCTTTCCCTTCTCCATTCTCTGGACCTTAAATAACTAACCAGTGTCTTTGTTTCAGAGCTTGAGGTTCCTCCTTTTTGCTGTTTCCAGATTCTCTGTTGACTACTGACTGTTCTCAGTAAACAGAGTTGATCTGACTCTGCTTCCTCCTGATAGTTTTCCTGCATGTGAGTCAGAAGCTTGAACAAATCCATGACACACAATAGATATTCTGAGATTCTATTATTTTTGATTAAACTGTTACATGTAACCGTTTTTGTAACCCCCCCATCTGTCTGTGAGGTCTAGAAGCAGAAGATCTATATATTCAGCTGTTCAGCCAAAACATGGCAGTACAAATCCTTTGGCATTGACCAATTAAATGATATATGAACTACTGTAAATTAAGTTGAAAAGTTCAACAAGTTATGAAAAAAGTTAATCAGTAAAAAAGGTAAAAAAGTTCTGTTAAAAAGTGAATCAGCTCAGTTGAAAGAGTAAAAACTGTAAGTCCCTCTATTAATGATCTAAGTTTAAATTAAATAAAAATGTGATTCTTTCTCTCTGAGTGTTTCTTATGAATTTCTTATTGAAGAAATTTTATTTTTTTATATATTAGGGAAAGTGGCTGTTTCTTGTTATTAATTGACCTTGATTTTTGCCATCTTATTATGCCTATTTATTAAATGTTACAAAGTAATAAGCTTCTGTCCTCCAATAACATTCTTGGCTTAAAATGTTAATTTTCTAAGTATTTCACTGAGTGCCCATAAAGGGTTAAGGTTATATCTGTCTATCAGTGTTTGCTCCAGAGGGGGTGAATTATGTCCACATGGAAACAACTAATCACTGCAGGGATGGGATCATCGATGGCCGACCTCTGGCTGCTAAAGCTCAGGTACAGATGTTCTTTCAGATGGACAATGACATGAAGCAAACCTCCAAACACCAGACGTTATTCTGACCTTGGTTTTTAGGCTAAAACTGGGCGGTCTGTCATAGTCCAGAAACAGTTTTTGAAAAATTGGGCTGTGTTTGGTCAGTCTGATTTTTTCCTGCTTTAGTTTCATAAAAAGCACTGAAAACCCAGATTTAAAAGTCTTTTCAATGAACTGAATATTATAGCTTTTCACTTTCCAACCAAATGTAGACAAAGTTTGGAGATAAATCATGTCGTCTTTTCAACCAATTTTTGCTCGGTGGGTAAAAAGTGAAAAGGTTTTTAATGCTAAGCTTTAGGATAATTCCTTTAAGGATTCCTGTCTCTACTGGTTTCCCTCCATTGCCTCTGCTCCCAAATAACAGTTAAAGGTTCTGGTTACACACCTTCATGCATGTCATACCCTCCTTATGCGGCACTGAGATCATCTAGTCAGGGTTAGTTATGTCTCCCGGTTCTAGTCCCTTCCTAACGGTGTTTTAACTGGATCAGCAGCTACTTTATTTGCTCCACCTCTGGTTCATCCTGGCTTCACATCTGACAGCTAATCTCTCAAAGGTGCTTTAATCTGACGCCATCAGCCAGCGATGCTAAATAAAATATCCTCTCCATCATTTCACATACAGCAGGATCAATCTGTTGGCTTCTTGTTATATTCATCATATTGCTTTTATTTTTTGGGGCAACAGTGGCGTTGGATGTAGGAGTTTTCCCTGAAATCGAAGGGTTGATGGTTCAAGCCCCGACTCCGACTTTCAGTGTCGTTGTGTCCTTGGGCAAGACACTTCACCTGCATTGTCTACTGATGGTGGTCAGAGGGCCCGGTGGCATCAGTGTACGGCAGCCCCGCTTCTGACCACCATCAGTAGAC
>NW_015151520.1:226190-227279 GCF_000732505.1 Cyprinodon variegatus
TATATATGTATGTGTATATGTGTGTATGTATATATGTATATGTATAGATTATGGGAGATGTTGTTTTAATGTCCACATAATTTTATTTCAATTGTAATTTTTTTTTTATTATTTCATGTTTTGTTGTTGGACCCCAGGAAGAATAGCTGTAGCTTGCTACAGCTAATGGGGATCCTAAATAAACTAAACTAAACCATGGGTGAATGAATGTAGTGTAAAGCGCTTTGGTCAAGTCTCCTAACTAATAAATGTGCTATATAAGTACATGCCATTTATCTTGTATATAAAATATAAGCGCTATCTTCTCTGCTAGTTTATTTCTAAAATAATAGCACATTTCATCAGCAAGACAATTCAAAGTCTTGTACATGAGAAGAAGTTCCTTACAGTGACACAAAGGCAACACAAATAAAGTATTAAAAAATAAAAATTGAAATGGTTTATAATATAGATAGATATAGGATATGAAATGAATGATGAAAAAGAAAGAAAAACAAATAAAGGAAAGCTGTAGCATCAGCATCTATGCTCTCTGCTCTATTCTCTGTTTCCTTCTATTTAAAAATACCTGAGATTGTATTTTTTAACTTTGTTTGATGACGTGTCAGAAGTCCCGCCTTCGGTGGAGCCTGATTGGACCGTCCGCACCATAACCTTGTTCTGATTGGCTGCCAGCCGCCAGCCATAGTTCCGCTATTCCTGTCGGTTTGTTTTGACTGTTTTCTGAGGAGCTGTTCTCCTCTGCTGAGCTGCTGAAGACCCTGCCGCTGAACCAGCCTCCAGGCGGCTTTCCTGCTTCGGTTAGTGACGGTTAGGGCCTCAGTGTGGAGAGGAGGGCAGGCGGAGGCTGTTCCTTCTGTGCTGAGGGCAGAATCAACAGCTAACTGCCAGGCTAGCTGTCCTAGCTGCTGCTGCTAGCAGGAGTTCAACGCTAGCTAACAGGAGGGGGGGGTTACTAGATAAACAACACAGTGTTTGTCGGTCAGGGTTCAGAGTAGGCTGTCCTCTGTCTGGGCTTCATCACCGCTGATGATGATGATGATGATGATGATGATGATGATGATGATGATGATGATGATGATGATGATG
>NW_015151520.1:228645-229915 GCF_000732505.1 Cyprinodon variegatus
TGATCGTCCAGAGGGCTCACGCGCCACCGTAAGTCATTCAGGTCACTGGTGAACTCTCAGCTCGCATCATCAGATGGAGTGGTGGGGTCAGCTGTGGGCACTGGGTGGGGGCTAGAGGAGTTAGAGTAGGTTGGGTTAGTTGGGCTTTGTTTTAGGGTTAGTTGGGATAAACTAACTCACACTGGCAGAGGCTGAGAACCAAAGAGGCGTGTTTTGCTGACTGGTTTGCTGACTGCTGATGACCCAGCAGTAAGTCCTGGTTTCTGCTCTGTCTGTGCTCTGCAGGGAGCAGTCGTACATGGAGAGCGTGGTGACCTTCCTGCAGGATGTGGTCCCTCAGGTAAACGTTTCTAATCTGTTCTTAGATCTATGTTCAGCGTTGTCCTCTCTAGATCAGTATTTCTACGTCCAGCTTCAGAGGGTCCAGCCTCAGCTCAGAAATGATGGACGGTCTATTAAAGGGACTCAGAGTTTCATTGGATCAATCATCCAAACTTGGTCACTAAAAGATCAGATTACCAGGCTGTTGCCATGGAAACAAGATGGCGTTCACTTTGTGAACTAAAATAGTTTTTCTGCTGTAGTTGTAGTGTAGAAAGGTATTAAAATCATTTCTTTAACCACGAGTTTTAGGCTCTGAGTCTAACTTGGTCTTCCTGACTCAAAATGAGGGGATCTGTTGGTTTCCTGCTGATCCAGCTGCTCCTCTTTAGACCTTTTCTGTCTGACTTTCTGTTGCTGTAGAGTTTGATGAATTCTGTGTGGATCATCTCTGCCTTCTGTCTGTCTGATCTTTCCAACCACAGGCTTATACCGGGGCTCCGCCTACGGATGAGAAGGAAAAGATCATCTGGGTTCGCTTTGAGAGAGCTGACATCAATGGTGAGTGTTGACCCGAATGCTCATAGAGAGTCCCTCTATTAATGATCTCAGGTTATTTTAAAACAAAATAAAAATTAGTTTTTTCTCAGGAATTTATTATAGAAGAAATGTTATTTTCTTCATATATTAGTGAATGTGGCATTTTTCTGCTATGACATTGAATGTTTCCTTCAACATATACAGTTTAAATGTTAAAAGTTAATAAGGTCTTTTTCTGTCCGTCAATCAGAGCCTTGGCTTAAGATGTTGAGTTTAGTATTTCACTGAGTGACCAATAAAGGGTTAAAATCGTCTCTTCTTTGGAAGGCAATGAATGGGGTGGATGCTGTGAATGCTGTGAATGCTGTGAATAGTGTGGATGCTGTGAATAGTGTGGATGCTGTGAATG
>NW_015151520.1:232278-242997 GCF_000732505.1 Cyprinodon variegatus
TTGATGCTGTGAATGCTGTAAATGGTGTGGATGCTGTGAATGGTGTGGATGCTGTGAATGGTGTGGATGCGGTTGATGGTTTGGATGCTGTGATTAGTGTGGATGCTGTGAATGGTGTGGATGCTGTGAATGGTGTGGATGCTGTGAATGGTGTGGATGCGGTTGATGGTTTGGATGCTGTGATTAGTGTGGATGCTGTGAATGGTGTGGATGCTGTGAATGGTGTGGATGCTGTGAATGGTGTGGATGCTGTAAATGGTTTGGATGCTGTGATTAGTGTGGATGCTGTGAATGGTGTGGATGCTGTGAATGGTGTGGATGCTGTAAATGGTGTGGATGCTGTGAATGGTGTGGATGCTGTGAATGGTGTGGATGCTGTGAATGTTGTAAATGCTGTGGATGCTGTAAATGGTGTGGATACTGTGAATGGTGTGGATGCTGTGAATGTTTTAAATGCTGTGGATGCTGTGAATGGTATTGATGCGGTTGATGCTGTGAATGGTATGCATGCTGTGAATGGTATGGATGCTGTGAATGGTGTGGATGCTGTAAATGCTGTAAATGGTATGGATGTGGTTGATGCTGTGAATGCTGTTGATGCTGTAAATGGTGTGGATGCTGTGAAAGCTGTGAATAGTGTGAATGCTGTGAGTAGTGTTGATGCTGTGAATGGTGTGGATGCGGTTGATGGTGTGGATGCTGTGATTAGTGTGGATGCTGTGAATGGTGTGGATGCTGTGCTTATAGACGTTCAGCTGCTCAGTGACCGATTGGACTGGAAATATAACGGATCCTAAAAGTTTTACATTAAAATAAAATAAGGTGTAATAATTCATTTATTCATTTATAATTGAATATAAAAGAAAGGTGTACTAGAGGCTCCCAGAGAATCTACGCATCCAGTCACCTCCCATGGCTGGAGGGAGCAACTGGAGTGTCCTAGTCCAAGTCCAGAGTAGAGTCCTGCTACGACGCTGCTGTGGTGTAATGCAGGCTTTAAGGAGGCCTCTGGGGTAACGCTGTGTCTCTGTTTGGACAGACACGGCCAGGAACCCAGAGTTTCTGGAGATGCACGGTGGGACGTCAGAGCCTCCGCTCTGCCTCATGATGGGCTACACTGATGGCATGCAGATCTGGAGCATATCTGTAAGTCCCACTTTATTCCTCACAGCTTTATGTTGGATGAAACACAGGCGGCCATTTGTCCCTTTGTGTGCTAAATGCTTTCTGATGTGGTCTTAGAGCCGCCATGGAGGGAGAGCCACTACTTTATCTGGGTAGAAATATTACTGCAAACAATTAACGGGATGGTTTTAACTCAGTTTTTTTTCTAAGGAAGATTTAAGTTGGACTAAAACCTTTTTTCACTGATGCTGCAGTCCCAGCTGGGACAGTCTGTTTCTGCCTCTGTTGGACCGTGTCCCTTATCCCACCATGTAGATGTTTACCAACCAGGGCTGCATGTGGGGCAGCTGGTCGCACTGTTGCCTTCAAGCTGGAACGTCCAGAGTCCCAGTTTGGCTCGTTCTACATGTCCTCCTTGATCAGGTGTTTTCTCCTGGTCTGGGTGGGATGGGCTGGAATCCCGTCCTGGGTGGAGTTCAGGAACACAATCTGAACACTTTCACAATAGGTCACTGCAGTACCACGGTCTGTCCACTAGATGTCAGTGCTGACCATGTTAAGGCCATTCTGTCTAATTCACCAAGTATAGTTTCATCTGAAAGGCTTGAAGAGAAGAATGGTAAAGAAAATAAAAATGTTTATTATAAGCAGTCAGAAGAAAATCAGACGAATGTATAAATCCAGATTTAATTCCTTATTTAATCGCTCCAAAGGTCAAAATCTGCATCCTGAACATTACAAGCAGCTCTGGATCCACAGCTAATTTAAAGTTGGTCATTTTCATTTGCATTAAAGAACATCATTATTACTAATAATTAACTAAAGGATTCCTTATTAATGAAGAGGAGCTGCTGATGAATGTAAAGAAGAAGCCATCAAAGGTCTCCTCTGCCACGGACTAGAACTGGTTCTGGTTAAATAAACATTTTTGGACATTTCTTAAACTGAAGAGAAACATTTGAACAGATGTTGATGTTTCCTCATGGAGAAAGGGCTTCATCTGTAAGTACAAACCAGCCTCTGGTCCTTTAGTGTGAAAAAGAAAAGCTGTTTGGATTCCGAGCAGAATATTAATCTGTGAAACAAGCAGGAGGCAGTCAGGGGCCATCCTAGGATCAGAGGGTTAGGGGCGCGGGCCCCCTGGTAGCTGTCCTGACAGGCTACATACATTTAGCTTTTTTCTGCTTATATTTTATACATAAACTTGCTCAGTGCCTTTTGTCAATAACTGACTGAATCACTCAGCAGAGCAGCATATCAGTGTTTTGTTTTTCTGTTTTTGGGCGGGCTGTACTGAAAATGACCTGCTTTTCCTCGCCTTCCACCTTCTGCTCTCCTTCCTCTGCTTCGCCTCTGTCTCTGTTGAATATTTAAAAAAAACACCTGATTGCAGTGATTCCCTCAAAGTGTTGCTCAACATTTTAGTTCAGGAGCTCCATCCTGCTGGTTTATCTTTTTGTTTTTTATTAATATTTCTTTTGCGCCACAATTCAAAATTAATGGCATGATTTTCATTTAGTCTTGAGTTCTTTATAACTTTTATCAATGTCAACCTATTTCACTGGCAGCTGATTTTTCTCCATCTTCAGTGGTAGAGTATGTCTACTTTTTATCCAAGTACTGTATAGTTTTTAGACCCTTTTATATTTTTAGTTTGTTTTTGTTTAACTTTTTTCAATTTAAAAAGCACATGCAATATAAAAAACACCATATTTTAGAGTTGCTGTGATTTAATATAAGGGTTAAACTGAACCCCAGAAATGGGCTAGAAACGCCTATGGCGTGGCGGCCTGGCTGGACAGGGACCAACTCATTCTCATCTAAAACAAAACTAGAAGGTTTTAGAGGAACTGCTGTGCAGCAGAGTTGGTTTCTGTTCAGAAAGATAACAGAAGATAAGATTCTCACAGCGGAGAAGTTCAGTCGTCACATCGGCTCAATAGTCAAAAGAAGAAGGAGCCAAACGCAGGAGAAGGTGCATGGCGTATATACATTGATTCCACATATATATTTATAACAGCTGGAATGTCTTATTTAACAGGATTATTGCAGATCAGTTATTGCTGTTTTAGAGTCTCATTGTAGAGTCTGGTTGCAGCAGGATGAATGACCTGCAGTAGCTCCTTTTTCCAAACAGGCTGTAAAAGTCTTTGACTAAAGGAGCTGCTCAGCTCCTCTCCAGTCTGCTGCAGAGGGTGGAAGGTGGCGTCCATGAAGGAAGCGGATCCTGAGCCCAGTCCGAGTCCTGAGCCCAGTCCGAGTCCTGACCTGTTCACAGGCTTTTGGCTCTGGGTAGTAAATAGGCCATGAGAGAAACCCTTCAGATTAGGAAGAGTGGCTCAGCTGCCACTGAATGCACCTACAGCTGCACTAACCGGTGTAGTTCTCAGGATGACCACAAGAGGGGGGCGTTTCTATCAGCAGGGAAACGTTGAAACTTCCCCAAAACAAGCTGGTTCCTAAACATGTGAGGGCAGAGTTGATGCAGAAAGCAGCGGTTCTGTCTTTAAACTGTTCTAATGTGGAGGCTGTTCTGACTGGGCCGGCCGCTCCGCCTGCAGCTCTGACTCAGCCTTGGATAATCATTAGAGGATTTTGTCAGCTCCATAACATTACAAATTACCCACAATGCTGCAGAGGTTTCTCTCACCGCGTATCGCCTTTCATATAGAGACTGTCACTAAAACATGCAAACTTCACATACATCCTGTGAGATCTAAACACTCAGCAGTCCTTAATCAGCCCCTTTCTAAACATCCACAGGCCGCAGATAGAAGGACGCGCTCCTCCTTCATCCCTGATGGCACACGGCGGGCGGCCTCTGATGTGGCGACAGCCGCGCTGCTTCTCTGCTTCAGTAATGGAGGAGCAGAGCTGTGCAGCTGCACACGCCCAGAGTCCTTCGCTTATTCCTCTTCACACAACACCAGCGGGGCTCTGGTGCTGTAATACCCCCCCCCCTCATTGTTTTTCTTTCAGTTTTCAAAGTTTACAGGAAATTTCTGGGTTGTGTTTTTTGCTGGCTTTTAAATAAGCACTGATGGTGCCTCAGTTTCCATCTCTTGAGTGACTGTGAAGTGTTTGTGACATTTGCTAAGCCAACACCCTGAGTAATGGCCCGGCACAGTGTGAACGGCTTCACACACACTCGGATGCACTGGTGAGACGGAGCCTCGGACTCGTCGTCTGTTGTGTTTAGGTGATGTAGATGACTGTCGCCTCACGCTGGAGAGGTGTCGTTAAGCAGCGGCTGATAAGAGGATAAGCTTTGAAAGAAGATGTCAGTGGAAGGGAGGGGATCTGGGATCTGTGTTCCAGGATTTCCCATCTTTGGGAATATTTGAACCAAATGACTGCGTCACACAATGAAAAAAACAAAAGCTAAAGCAGAGAAATCCGTGGAAAACATGAATATAACAATAATCCAAGTATTACTATCAGCTTTAGTGTTTTAGATGTTGAGATAAATGAGAATAAAAGCTTCTAGTATTAAAGGCTGCGCTTGGGACCAGATATTTACATACTCAGCTGAAAAGATCAATCTTTTCCTGGATGTCGAACCATTTTTATTTGCTTCAGGAGTTTACCGTCTCTTTCAACACTCTGAAAAAGCCAGATAATGATGATGTCATGTCTTTTAAGCCCGTCTTAATCTCAGAAGTCTGGTTTATGCCGGGGTCAAATTTCCAGAATGTCTGAAGGTCCTGCACCGTCCTTAGTCCCAGACAGGAAGTTGTTCTGGTGTTAAATCTGCAGAGCAACCCTGGAAGCAAAGTAAAACCTTCTGGTGAAGCTGGCTGCTGAACGCCTTCGTTCCAACATGGGCCATTTCTCCACAAGGCCACATCACAGAGGCCGCCATTTCTGGATGGGGGGGTATCATCCTGCTGGGGGAGGGACAGGGTTACCTCCCCACACAGAACGCACCATGAGAGAAGCAGGAAGGAAGGATTTAAGATCATTGCTCCCACTTTCCATCAAAACCATTCATTTAAAATAATAATAATCCAGAGAGCATCTAGAGTGGTGTAGAATGGAAATATAAGGAAAAACAATATATTCTTTATGAATAAGGATTTTCTATTTATGCGCATCCAAAATGTCTAAATATTTACTCCTGGTTGGTGTGATGACTGCACCAATAGAAGCAGGAGGTTGGAGTTACATTAGAGGAGCTGATGCTAGCAGCTCTGGATTGAGCTGAAAAATGGCTTCTTCTCTGCTCAGATTAAGGCGCAAAACAAAACCAGTTAAAGGATGAATGCTGGTCCACTTTTAAAGATGGTGGAGGAAGCAAAGGAGCTCAGAGGGAACGGGTTGGTGGACACTTGACTTCTGCACAGGAAATGTTTGCTAAAGCTCAGTGTCATTATCCGTTCCGTTAGCCTGATCCGTTCCGTTAGCCTGATCCGTTCCGTTAGCCCGATCCGTTCCGTTAGCCCGATCCGTTCCGTTAGCTCGATCCGTTCCGTTAGCCCGATCCGTTCCGTTAGCCCGATCCGTTCCGTTAGCCCGATCCGTTCCGGAAGCCCGATCCGTTCCGTTAGCCCGATCCGTCCTGCGCCATCAGCTCCTTTGACCATCCAGATCTACATCCGGGTCTCCCTAGATTTATTTTGTTAAAAAGACGTAAATGACGTTTTTTTCTCCCCAAAAACAGTCGGCGTACTAAAATATAATATGTTAAAGGTTAATAATGTATTTCCTGACAAAATAAATACCTTACTGCGCTACTTCCAGGAGCTAACTTTATCAGCTTTGGATTTATACATAAAACTATTCTAAATAAATGTCTTTTTTTAAACATAAATCTATTCCGTTCCTGTTAACATTATGCTACATAGTGCATAATCTATAGAAAGAATCAACTAAAACGCAGATAAAGATGGTTTAATCAGATTTACTGCTCTGATCGCGTCCCATGATGACGTCAGAGATGCTGTTTAACAGAGAAAATGGAAAAAGCAAATAAAAGTCATTATAATAGTTTAAAGATGTAGTTATTTAGTTGAGCATGGTTTAGTTATTTAGGGATAGAAATAAGTAATTTTAGTAGAATAATGACATTATGGACATACGGATGTATATCTGTTTGCACATGCGCAGGCCGGGTCGTGCTTCTGGGACGCTGTAGCGACCAGTCATGCCAGTGACGTTATGCTACATGATTAGCTGAATGTTGCCGCATGATGGATAACATTGTGGTTGCCCAGACAACGATAATAACGTCATACAGCGTCAGTGTGGCGAGTCGGGAGCTTCTGTAGCGTTAGCGTGTCTAATGACTGATGAAGTTTGGCCTGATCGAAAACAAAACTGGAAAAAATCAGTTTCTGGTGAACAAAGTAACTGTTAGAGTAGCGCTGTGGCTAGCTGTGCTCAGTAGCTAACAGGTTAGCCTCTTTTAGCTCACTCAGTTAGCCACATTAAGCTACACTAATTTTAAATCCGCGTCAACAACAACCGTTTGTTTTCTATGAATAGAATAAGTAATTTATTTGTCTAAAATCTCTAAGAAAGTCAGATCTGAATAAAAAGAATAAAAATAAGCTGAACAGCAGAGCTCAGTCTGTCCTGAAGGCAGGACTTTCCTTCCAGACTGACGGTTATTGTTTTCTATTTTCAGCTACTTTAGATCGCAGCTGAAATGTAAAATAATAGCAAATATAGGGAATAATATGTTGAGACTCCAAAATAGATTCAATCCTTAAGAAACGGATGCAATACAGTTTGTCCGAGAAGAGTTGCCATATGATGACGTCATAAGTAGGGGCGGGGCCCTGAGCAGGTACCTGCAGGGGAGCAGGTAGTGACACTATTAGCAAACCTGTTAACTGCCTAGCAAACAGTGCAGAGCTGGTTAGCATGAGCTCTCCACCGACTATGAAAATGGTAAAATAGCGAAACGGCTTTCAGGTGTAAAGTGACACCATCTGAGTTTTATTAGCAGTGTTTAACAGAAACGGCTCCTCCTTCCACGTCGCTCCTCCTCATCAATAAAACTAAACATCACAGCTGTTTGCTGTTTTGGTCAGTTTGCCGGAATTTAAAATTCCAAGCGCGCTGCACCATGGCGAAGATTCACCCGTCCATCATTTCATTTCCTCCACATGCAAAAACCTGAAAAACCAAACAATAAACGGCTAAATAAACCAATGAGTTGATGTGAGGGTTGGTCTGAGCCGAGAGTACGGCTCCAGCCTCATCAGGGATCCAGTATCGGTTATTAGAGGTTATCGGCCATAACGGGAACATTAACGAAAGCTCAGGTGTTCACATCTGCTCAGCGGTAACGATACATCCAGATAAAATGACTTCATGACAATCAGACGGGTTTACTGATTCTCTCCATCAGATTTTAACCCTTTCATTGAGTTTTTAATGTCGACTAATTCTTAACTAATTTCAGTGCCAAAAAAAAGACATTAAATTTCCTCCAATTACCTTAATGCATTAAAATCTGCTCTGAGGAATGTCTCTTCATGTCTGCTTTTAAACTGCAGGTGTTTGTTGTTAACTCTAATATTGCATCATCATGGAGCAAAGATCTGCAGATCTGCAGCCGGTCTGTTTTCTCACAGTCCTCAGTAACGATCGTTTAAAAGAGTCTTTAATTCATTTAGCCAAGTGATTGTTGGTCAGACTTGTCAGAACTTTTAACTAGTGAACTCGGTTCCAGACCTGTGTGTCTAACTAAAGTTTCCAACATAATATTTCAATTCAGTTTTATTCAGTTTATTTCTATAGCTCCAATTCACATCATGTCATCTCAGGTCACTTTCCAGTTCACCAGATCATCCAGTCAGATTGATTCAAAGTTTCCTATCTAAGGAAAACCAGCTGATTGCATCGACTCATTGACTCTTCAGCAATCCCTCACACTAAGCATGCTTGTAGTGACAGTGGAGAGGAAAAACTCCCTTTGAACAGGAAGAAACCTCCATCAGAATCAGGCTCAGTGTGAGCGGCCATCTGCTATCACTATTACCTCCTCCCATTATGTGAGGTGATATTCTGGGTTTATTGTCCATATCTGATCAGATCCTCTGATGAATGAGGTCATCAGCTGGTTAGCCTGTTCAGACTGTGGTGACTGCTAACCTGACTCCGCCAGATGGATTTGCTCCGCATATCCATCTGGAAACCTTCGGTTAAAGTAATTTTGGGAAGGGGCGAAAATACTGGTTAGCTGATTGGCCTATGTTAGTGATAGACGCCAAATAAACCAATCAGATCAACGAAGCATATGACGTACTAACAGAGCGACGACGAAGAGGAGCCAATTGATAGATCAAACTCTTGGTGAAACCAGTGGGGAGAAGAGCAAAAACATCTTTTCCTCTGAGAAAAGCCTCCAGAGCAGTGTTTTGCTCTTCTTTCAGTGAAGAAATACTCTGTAATTCCCATAATACTTGCTCGATAGCCACGCTAACGCTAGTTTCATCGGCTGAAGCCGCCATGTTCTTTAGACTGAACTGTCGCGCTTCTCGTTGCGTCACACCTCAACCCGCCTCAAAGCCAACGCTGATTGGACGTTCGTTTGGTGAACGGCTCCAAATGTTCTTTAACAGAGAGTCTCCAGACTGATCTGCGAGTGAAACCTTGAAAGCTCCCGAGATCAGGATGGTCTCACCAGGCTAGGTGAACGCATTCAACTGTAAATCCTTTTAAAGAGAAGATCATCCTTTCTATAATGATCACAAATGTCAGATATTCTGTAATAGAAGTCAAAGTGATTTTCCTGTGAATATGAGCTGTTTGTTCAACTAAAAGTCAGGCTAAGTTAAAAAGAAACAGGAAGTAAAGTTTAACTAAACTTTCCTCAAACTCTAAACACATTTTTTCTCTGGGTTTGATGAAAGAGCTGCAGTGCTCTGCATCGCCTGAGATCCCTTCTGGCAGCTCAGTCACACCTAAAACCACAGAAAACTTTGAAAAGAAAATGTTTGTAGTTTTGATATTAAACGTTTGTAGAACCAAGCTGCCTCTGAATCTTTTACTTCTTTATATCTATGATATCGATCTTGTTTTGTGATTCTATTACTTTCATTTCTGTACATTAAAAGATACTCCGATTAAATTCATTAAAACACTCCTTGCATTGTTCAGAATGTGAGAAGTGAGTCATTTTCTGTTTGGAATTGAACCGATTGAATGTTTGTAGATTCTGCGAACCAAAGAGAAGGTGGTGCTTCTCTCATTCCTGGAAGTTCTGCTTTTAGGTGCATAAGGGATCAGACACCTGCTCCTCTGTTTCAGCTGCAGCAGCAGCTCCCTCCATCCGTCCAATATGTCCGCCAGCGCGTCAGCGTGCATCTGGAGCAGAAATCGGTTAACAGCTCCCAGCATTACATTTGAGAGATTAAAACAGCAGAGCTCTCACATTGAGATTCCACAAAAAAACAACCAAACCACAAATGAAATGAATACAATGAATGGCTTTTATGTTGGGAATACGACTCTGAGAAAGCAATTTAGCATATTGCACCCTCCGTGCTACTAATGTAATGCTATGAATGTTGTTGATGGCAGAGGATGTCACACAGAGCCATGTAAGGCGAGGATGAGCTGCAGGGTAATGCACAATAACTCTGCGCATTAACCTTTAGCCTCCCCCTTCTCATTTTAATCCAGCAAATTCCATTATTGTCCCTGGCATGTCCATTTTCCTCTACAGGAATCCTCCTGAGCCGGCAGCCAGTGGAGCTGCTAGAACCAACCTGTATCTCTGGTGTTAATCTTCCATCACTGGGCCTCTTTGAATAAAAACAAATCCGTCAGTTTGGAAAGGCTACTAATTGCACAAAAAGAGTGATCATCCCCCTGGATGGCTCTACAGATTTAAAACAAACAGATTACTGCACCACTAAAGTGATAATGCAGGTTTCACTGCCATTTAGCCTAGAAAAGAACAACCAAACTGGGACATTCTGCACTTAGAACAATGCGGTATTACACACATCAAAGATCCACACAGAGCACTGACCTAATACACCAGCATGTCCTATGAATGCAGAAAGCCTAATCTGGACCTGCATGCCATGCACTCTTCCATTAAAGTGCTTATTTGACCATTTAGTGCTTGTTTTATTCCTTTCGACAAAGAAAAAGTAACAATCTGCTCTAATGATAAAGCCATAAATGTTCATCCCTAAATGTCCTCCCATGTCTGCGTAGAAGCACATCTGTCTGCTCACTGAGGGACATTTAACCACAATTCTCACTCTGTAAGTCATTTGTCAAGAAACGCATCTAATAAAACTTTTCTTTCAAGATAACTTTCAGCTTCTCCAAGTCCGAGTCCGTGGTTCCTGACAGAAAAAAGTTTGCATGGTCTTTTCAGGACGGAGGGGAGTTACTGCCTCCCAGTGGAGCGGTTCCAGTATCTTGGGTACCTGGTCATGAATGAGGGGTGAATAGAGCAGCAGATTGACAGAGGAGCCAGCTGAGGTGGCTTAGACGTCTGCCTGAGGCGCTGGGCTGGGGAGGAAGGAGCTCCAGGCACCTTCTGCTCAGAACACCCTGCAGGGACTATGTCTCTGTTTGGGCCCTGGAGCGCCAGCAGAGCTGGAGGATGCGCCTAGAAACAGGGTG
>NW_015151520.1:245600-246378 GCF_000732505.1 Cyprinodon variegatus
GACCTGTCTCTCCCGGGCCACAGACCTGTCTCTCCCGGGTCACTGACCTGTCTCTCCCGGGCCACAGACCTGTCTCTCCCGGGTCACTGACCTGTCTCTCCCAGGTCATTGACTGGTCTTCTCAGATTACCGGTTTGTTATTTGAAACTAAAGGTAAAATTTTGCCTAATAAACTAGTCCCACCCGCCAGCGGCCAAAATAATTTTTGCCTGCGAGTCTTCTAGCCTCGATCAAGGCCTCCAGGCCCTAGAACTGGCCAGCCAATCACAACGCAGAGATGTGTTTTGAATTTCTGGATGCAAAGTGGGCGGGGTTTTGAGGGCGGGACGACAAAGCTGCACAATGCTGGAGAAAACACAACGAGGAAGATGGCAACAACTATTGAACAGTTCTGGTTTGACTCAGCTTTGGAATCAGTTCTGGAAGGATCAGACTTTGGGTTTCCTTTGAAACGTGAGCAGGAAGAGGCGCTACGCTCATTCATTCTTAAGAAGGACGTATTCGCCGTTTTACCGACAGGCTGTTTGTTTACACTCCCCCACCAGCTTCCTGTTGCGCTTCCTACGTCACAGTCAGGTGTTCTCTCTGGTCAGAGCGTTGGCCAATAGGCACAGACATGGTTTGAAAGACAACGGGTTGTTCTCGCCAACAATCTTTCGATGTCTCATTCCTGGGGGCCAGATTAAATTACACCTTTAATCTCACATTTAGTCTGGTCTATGAGGCTAGGTAAAATGCATCATGTAAAGTGGGAGTCGGTTTCAGTCGACTCAGACAT
>NW_015151520.1:248849-256474 GCF_000732505.1 Cyprinodon variegatus
ACAGACCTGTCTCTCCCGGGTCACAGACCTGTCTCTCCCAGGTCACAGACCTGTCTCTCCCGGGTCACAGACCTGTCTCTCCCAGGTCACAGACCTGTCTCTCCTGGGTCATAGACCTGTCTCTCCCAGGTCATTGACTGGTCTTCTCAGATTACCGGTTTGTTATTTGAAACTAAAGGTAAAATTTAGCCCAGTAAACTAGCCCCACCCGCCAGTGGCCAAAATAATTTTTGCCTGTAGTGGTCTAGGCTCGATCAATGCCCCAGGCCCTAGAACTGGCGGGCCAATCACAACGCAGAGATGTGTTTTGAATGTCTGGATGCAAAGTGGGCGGGGTTTGAGGGCGTGACGACAAAGCTGTACGACGCTGGAGAAAACACAACGAGGAAGATGGCAGCAACTATTGAACAGTTCTGGTTTGACTCAGCTTTGGAATCAGTTCTGGAAGGATCAGACTTTGGGTTTCCGTTGAAACGTGAGCAGGAAGAGGCGCTACGCTCATTTATTTTTAAGGACGTATTCGCCGTTTTACCGACAGGCTGTTTATTTACACTCCTCCACCAGCTTCCTGTCACGCTTCCTACGTCACAGTCAGCTCCTCATTGGTCAGAGCGTTGGTCAATAGGCACAGACATGGTTTGAAAGACAACGGGTTGTTCTCATCAACAATCTTTCGATGTCTCATTCATCGGGGTTAGACTAAATTACACCTTTAATCTCCCATTTAGTCTGGTCTATGAGGCTAGGTAAAATGCATCATGTAAAGTGGGAGTCGGTTTCAGTCAGCCTCAGACATTAACTAGCAGTTGACAGTACAATGAGCTTTAACTCCAGTGATATGGATCATTAGTTCATTAGAGAAACGTGTTTTCTGTGATGTTGTGATTCAGGAAATAATCCTGCATCTGTTTTTCTCAGTTGGCAGGAGAAGCCCAGGAGCTGTTCTCTGTGCGTCACGGACCTGTCCGAGCTGCTCGCATTCTTCCTGCTCCTCATATCAGTGAGTACCACACCAGTCAGAGAGCAGAAAGTCGTCTTACGATGTTGGTCTTTGTGTAACGACATTAAATTCTCCTAAAGACGTGTTAGTGAAAGGCAGCAGGGTTGCATCTACATGGTTCTGGCTCTATGCTGAACTCCCGTAGCGCTGCAGCCTGTTTTAGAAGCTGAAAATGGTGGATCCTTCGTAAAGTTGTTCTCAACTTTGCCAAATATGCACACATTAGGGCAAAATGTCTGCCCAGTCTGAACTACATGGACTTGGACTGCTTACAGTTTTCTTAATGTTTTGATGGAACAAAGGGGCGAGCAGTGAAACGGCCACAGTGGGTGGATGAGCTCCCCCTGCAGGACAGACCCCTTCAGCGTCACTGCAGACCACTGTTCTTAATCCCAGAGTCATCATCTGCATATTTGCTTCAAAGACACAAGAACCACATTTCCTCTCTGCAGGTGTCAGACAGTGATGTGAAGGCTGGTTTGTGGTCTTTCAGTTTTGTCAGAATAACAGCTTTTTGTTCTCAATCCGTGTTCCGGTCTTTTGGCAAATTTCAACGGCACACAATGGCAGCAGTTGAAGAGCGCTGGAAGTGGATGAAAGCAGAGGCTGGTAATAAGAAGCAGCAGATAGCTGCACACATGAGGGGAGTAATTCTCTCAGCAGAAAATAAATATGAACGGGGAAGGATACTGATTGCAATCTGTAGAGTGCAAACAGTGTTGCTCTGTGGTGGGCCGTTAAAAGGCTTATTGTCCATCTCCAGACTCTGAGTGTGGGTGGAATTAAAGAGCTCCAAAATAGGTGTTGATTATAAGAAGCACGGTCTCCTTTCCAAGCAGATAACGGGAAGTCCATGTTTCCAGATAGAAAACTCTCTTCTAATTCATCCTGATTGGTCAGACTGGGGGGGGATGACCATCCAGAAAATAATTAACATTTATTTGAGTGAAAGTTCTCATCCTTTGTCCTTTTTCTGCTGCCTCTTTTGTTCTCAGCAGAAGAAACTTCACTTTCCAAGTCAGAGTCTCCCTGTTCCTCAGATGTTTCATTTTTACCAAGGAGGCTTATTTTAGTAACTATGTCATTTCGCTAAGTCCCAGAGAAGCAATATTTATGTTAGAGCTCAGGATGACGGCTGAGAAAGATGCCTGATGACAAACATGAAAGGAGAAAGGACCCTTCTGGGAGCGCTAGGGGCCGGTTGGGCAGCCACTCCTGCTCCAGCGCCATACCGCAGGAACTCAGGCTGATTACTGCTGGGCCTCAAATTACAGCCTTCTGAAAGGGGACATCCTCACCAATCTGAGCGCCCCAATCCCATCATCTCCTGCTGGACTTCAATGTGGGACAATTAAGACAAACATGGGATCACTCCGTGTTTTCCCTGCCTTTCTCAAAGAGACCTTCTCTGGTTTAACGTGCTGTAATTCAAACCCCCAAATAAACAGGGTCGGGGTCTTTCTGTCCACATTTCCATCATTTTAGCTCATTTTTCATGAGAACAAAGGCAAAGTTTCAGCAGATCTCTAATCTGGTTTTTAGACTATTAGCTTGTTAGACTTGCCTGTTGATCAGGAACACCCAGGGTCTGAAATATGGCTGATTGTCTGCTCCTCTAAAGCACGGACTCGTCTTCCTCCTCAGGTCCTCTGAAAACCGATAGCTTTGCTGAGAAGAGGCCGTTGCTGGGGGTCTGCAAGAGCGCAGGGTCTTCAGGGTGAGTTCATCCGCCTCACTCCTCTCTGTGTGTCATAGCCTTTAATAAAAGCAACATGTCTGAGTTTATAGTTTTATCCACCTGCACCACCCTGATGCTGAAGCAACACATACTGGATAGATGCTGACAGCTGTTTGTTATGAATCTACAGCTGATGGGGTGTACTTACTTTTTCACAGCTTTTACATTTTGCTTCCATCTTTGTTCTTTAATGCGGACCTAGTGGGACACATGGATCTAATAGCTAGTGATGTTTTCCTGCTGATTTCATTCCAGCTAAAGTCTGATGAACAGACTGTGGCTGGAAGCAGCTGAAGCAGGGGAACCAGGGAACTGGTGAAGCTCCGCCATTAAAAACACCGATTGAAACGTTAAAACCCCAAAACTTAAGAAGGATGCTCCTTCTTTAAACCTCAGCTGAACATTGCAGTCATGCAGTTTGGGCGGAGGTTCCTGCTCTGTTCTGGTTCTTAGCCAGAGGGATGTTTGTTCCTGTCCGGGTCCAGCAGGTTCTGCTGGGCTCTGACTGCCTGTCATCAGAATCACTGACTCCCATCAGCTTCCTTCCTGCTGGGAATGTTGGTTCAACTGGGATGCAAGGTTCCTCTGAGCGTCCTCACCTGGACCATTCCACCCATCTGTTGAACCAAATCCTGAAACACTCGCTGAAAATGCTAACTCTAACATGCCACCTGACTGGACCCAGTTTGACCTGACTGGACCCAGTTTGACCTGACTGGACCCAGTTTGACCTGACTGGACCCGGTTTGACCTGACTGGACCTGGTTTGACCTGACTGGACGCGGTTTGACCCGATTGGACCCGGTTTGACCAGATTGGACCCGGTTTGACCCAGTTGAACCCGGTTTGACCAGATTGGACCCAGACCATCTGAGCTCATTGGTAGTTCTAACCCACAGGATGGAGACTGGAAGAGCAGAGGTTTTTCCGTTGGGATGGACTGATGGTCCACGGATGGCAGATGCTGGCATACAGGACATTTGGCTCAACATCAACATTTCTCTATGACCTCGCAGTATGTCGATGTGTTTCAGCGTTCCTCAGCGTGCTCATAACTTCTCCAACGTATGCCAGCATTTTCCCCATTTTTTTTTTTTCATAAGTCAGGAATAAGCTGGTCTAAATCATCAAGGTGTGACAGGAGCTGTAATCTGGAGTGGAAACACTAATTAGAAAGAAAATCTTCCTTGATATTCCCCCCCCCCCATACTTTTATTTACCCATATACTTAAATCCTGCGTTATTTCTATATAAATATTTTCCCTCATTCTTAGACAGGTTATTTATATGTTTATTGTATTTAACTAAAGAGCAGAGTCTGCCCTGATGACGCCGTAGATTTAGTAATTGAGGATGAATTTAGCTTTTCAGTCGGATAATAATTTATTGCTTTAGTGAAAAACTACCAACTAAAGAAGGTGGAGGTAGAGAGCGGGATTCCAATGGTTAGAACCGGACCAGTACAGGGAACCGGACCGGACCAGACAGGGCATCCTGTTGGTAAATGAATTAGAGGGTGGGGCTCCTTTGACTGACTCTCCCAGAGCAGCCCCACATTGGGCTTAATCCATCCTCCCCAGGAAATGAAATAAGGAAGTCTGTCTTCAGACCACCTTCTTGATATTTTCCAGGACCTGCTGCCTGTCTTTTTGACGCCGTGGCCATTGCTTCTGCTTTTCCTATGTCCTCACTGACATGGAGACATGTAACACTTGGACGGGTTGGCGAATCACCCCGGCGGCGCTTGCCACTAATGCTGAAAACATGCACCATGTTGAAAACCCTGACCCTTGGCTGGATTACACAGCCTGCTTCTTCCTCCTGGTGAAGCGCTTGGTAAATAACACCCTGGTAAGGAAAAAGGCTTCCGGGTGCGGCGCAGTACTTTCCATACGGCCCCTTCATAAAATCACTATAGTCCTCACACTATTTATTTCTGTATAATCATTTGGAAATAACAGCTTTTGTGAACCACCAAAAAGGATGCCGTCCTGACACGTAAATGGAAAACAGATTGGAGCCTTGGCCGCTGGAGCTGTGCTGGTTTAGAAGTTGGTTCACTCAGCTCTAGGCTTAGATTACAAGATTTGCAAATTAAAGGAGAAGCAGAGAGGGAAAAGCCTGTGCTGAATATCTGTACATGTGGGTTTGCAGTGAGGCGCATTCAGCATCACTGTATTAAAGGGACGGGTCCAAACAATGGAAAGTTGCCGTGATTTTCCTGACAGTGAAGCTGTGAGTTTGAGGCGTCGCTGCATCAGAGCAGCAGCTCTGTGGGGTTCAGAAAACAAAGGCGGCTCAGTTTATTGGTCATGGCTGCTCCCGTTCCTGGACACGATGACCCGCTGCAGGTACCAGATCGGCTTCATGGCCGTGACGTTAGGCTACATGATCGGCTGAACGTTTCCACATGATGTAAAACGCTGTGCTTGTCCCCAGACAGCGATAATAACGTCACGCAGCGTCCGTGTGCCGAGTCGGGAGCATCTGTAGCGTTGGCGTGTCTAATGACCAATGAAGTTTTACCTCATCGGTAACAGAACTGAGGAGAGTAACTGTTAGACCATGATATAAAGATCTGGGTAGCACTGTGGCTAGCTAACAGGTTAGCCTCTTTTAGCTCGGTCAGTTAGCCATGTTAAGCTACACTATTTTAAACTTCCTGTCATCCATAACCGTTCACTTTCTACAAGGAGAATAACTGTTTTGTCTAAAATCTCTAAGAAAGTTGCTTCCAGACTGTCAGTGATTGTTTTCTGCTTTCGGCTGCTTTAGATCGCCAACGAAACGTTAAAGCAAATATAGGAAATAATATGTTGAGAGATCTGATTCTTTAGAAACAGGTGACTTCATAAGAAGGGGCGGAGCCTCTGGTACCTACAGCGTTACTGGTTCACCATCAGGTCTACGTTTAGCTTTATTTTACCTTTATTGATGGATTGGTCTCTGACGTTTGCTAACTCCTCTCCTGGATCACAAGCAGAAGTCTAAAGCTCGCTTTAGGAGATAAACAGCAATCTCTCCGCTGAATGGAAACCATATTGTTTTCTTTCCAATACTTGCTTATAAATGGCATACCTGGGAGTTTGGGTCAAAGGTTAAAGCAAGTAACTGGTGACAACAGCAGAGTTCCTGTTGGGAGGGGCCGTTCATGTCTCACCTCGCTGCTGGGAGCGAATGTGTTCACCAGCAGGTGAGCTCACCTGAACTCTAAACCAAGACACACCTGTACTTGTGAATGCAGCACTGACGGTCAGTATTGGCTCCATTGCAGCTTACATCTTAGAGCGGTTTTTGATAATATTCCTCATGTTCTTCCAGTGTCGCCATGCAGAAACAACAGAGACAGGAACGGTTCCTGCTGCTAGAAAGACTCTGGATCCCAATTTTGATGTTTGAGGCACTAATCCCTGAGTTTCAGCTCATCTTCAGGACCGGGTGAATAATCAGTGAAATCATTGAGGCAGCAGATGAAGGGGATTGAAGATTGAAGGCTCTCCACCACAACTTTCCCTCTGCCTGGCAGTGACTCTATTCTCCCATTAATCAGATTTTATTTGGTTTCTGCTGGGATGATGTTTGATTTTGGTGATGGTGTTCAGAAAGGATGGTGACCCTGTTGACAAAAGGCTTCAGTTGGATGTTTTCTACTGAAAATACATCATACCTGCTGTCATCTGTCGGCATGGAAACCGTTCGGTACGCCAGTAACCCCCACCCCCCTGCATATGCAGAAACACACACACTTGTTGAGTGCACACAGGCAGGATTGTGGGGCTCCAGTTTCACTCTGGAGCGTTTATTTTGACTTGCATGTCTGTTTTATGTCTGTAGAAAACGTGTTCTGCCTCACCAGTTTCCCCCTTCAAATAGGAAGTCCGATTAAAGTCGGTAGTGCTGGAAGTGGTGCGGATAAACACAGCCGACAGGCTGAATGATTGGTAACGACTTCTCAAACCGTCATCCCAAACCTCATGCCCTAAAGCCAGCCCCCTGTGGTCCAATGAGTTAATAGTTTATTGTGCTAATGTTTTAGATTTAAAGTAGGGACCTGATTTCTCCCTGAAAATGTCTGGAACCGTCACCATGCGCTGCATGCAGCTTCCCCCTTTTACCCTCATTCATCAAATAAACCTTGAATTGCACCATTTGACGGTCTATGGCTTGAAACCACCTTCACTTTTTCTTCATGAGCAGGAAAAAGGAAATTACATCATATTTATAACATCATAACAGCAGAAAAACAGTCAGGGAATAATCTGCCTGATTCCTAGTTGTATTTGGCGGCTGCTTATGGAGTTTAGATTCGTAGCCGAACAACAGCATGAAGATCACTTCTGAACTTCGCCGCCCAGATCCCGACTGAACTTCGCCGCCCAGATCCCGACTGAACGTCGCCGTCCAGATCCCGACTGAACGTCGCCGTCCAGATCCCGACTGAATGTCGCCGTCCAGATCACTTCTGAAAGTCGCCGTCAAGATTACTTCTGAACGTCGCCGTCCAGATCACTTCTGAACGTCGCCGTCCAGATAACGACTGATTGTCGCCGTCCAGATAACGACTGAACGTCGCCGTCCAGATCCCATCTGAACGTCGCCGTCCAGATCCCGACTGAGCGTCCCTGTCCAGATCCCGACTGAACGTCGCCGTCCAGATCCCGACTGAGCGTCGCCGTCCAGATCCCGACTGAGCGTCGCCGTCCAGATCACTTCTGAAAGTCGCCATCCAGATCACTTCTGTACGTCGTCATCCAGATTTCGACTGAACGTCGCCGTCCAGATCACTTCTGAAAGTCGCCATCCAGATCACTTCTGTACGTCGTCATCCAGATTTCGACTGAACGTCGCCGTAGAGATCACTTCTGAAAGTCGCCATCCAGATCACTT
>NW_015151520.1:258134-260849 GCF_000732505.1 Cyprinodon variegatus
GCCGTCCAGATCCCGACTGAGCGTCGCCGTCCAGATCCCGACTGAGCGTCGCCGTCCAGATCACTTCTGAAAGTCGCCATCCAGATCACTTCTGTACGTCGTCATCCAGATTTCGATTGAACGTCGCCGTAGAGATCCTGACATCAGTGGCGGTGGATGTTCTGTCAGTGGGCCCCAGAGCAGCTGTGAGTACAGTGTGGCTCCCAACCATCAGCGCGTGGATGACTGTCTGAAGGTGGACCTGGTTTGTCTTATCGGGCAGATTCAAGGCTCTTAAAGGAGTCAAATTGTCTGGGAAGGAAAATTCTCAAAAGAAGAGTTTTCCCACCTGCCAAAAGATACATTTTAAATTCCAAGGTCATGAAGCGCTGACTGGTTCTAGCTTAAATATATCTTTTCTGAACAAATGTGTCTATATAAGGTGAAAATGGTTTCCATCTGAAAGAATCGCTTATCAGAGTAACGTCCAATAAGTGAGAAGAGCGGCAGGTATGTAGGCATGGACCCGACGAAACATTTAAAGGGAACAGCTTTACAGTCAGCTAGCAGTATTTATTAATAACCGGTTTCACTCAGAGATGATTGGTAAACAGCATTTCCAAGATTTCTGGTTTGTTAAAAAAAAATGTTTGATCATTAAATGAACCGTGTTTTCAAGTAATGATTAATGTGTTGAGCTGCAGCTTATAGTAGCTGCAGAGAAAAATTAGATTCAGGGTCACGGTAAAACTGTCTGTAATATCACAGCTCAAAACAAGCAGGAGGTTTTTTCTGGAGTCAACATGTCTGAAGGTTTAGCAGTGCTACGGTTCCCAGCATATAGCTTATATAGGACTTTACAGAGTTTCTTTTCCTGATTAGAGATCTAATGTTTAAGGCTAACGGCCCAGCCCTCCTCCACTTAATTCGAGTGTTAAAGGTCCTTCCTTCACGGCCACCGTGCTGACATCATTAAGCACCAGAAAACATTCAGAAAGGGAACTATTTACATGTCCTAGAAAAGAAAGAAGTTCTGTGGCAGCGAACGTTTCTGTTCTTCATGTGGTTTCACTTAGGTCTGACAGAAACCTGGCACTCTGCTCAGAGGCCTCAAACTGGATCTAATGCAAACTATGCTTTATGTAATGAATATTAATGTCCACTTGGCTGCAGTCAGAGAAAACATGTTCATGTTCTTCTTTTTAAACTACTCTACATTGTGAAGGTTGGAATATGGACTTCACCATTTACACATTTTCTGTGGCTGTTCCTGATGTTTGAGGCTACTGTGAGTAAAGGGTTAAAGAGGTCTGCAGTAAAGGAAATGTTTCTTTGGCAGCCATTCATCCAAGCTGCTGGGTTTGAACTTTTTACCTTGTAATGCCTGCAGCATGCCACTTTAACTAGGTTCTGTCCATGGGGGGGTCGGGGGGGGGGTCAGTGGTTAGAGCAGTGCCGTGTGCTCTGAGAAGGTTGCAAGTACCCGACTCCACTCTGGGTCCCTGAGCAAGACCCTTAACCCCACCCTGCTCCCCGGGTGACCCTGAACCCCACCCTGCTCCCCGGGTGACCCTTAACCCCACCCTGCTCACCGGGTGACCCTTAACCCCACCCTGCTCCCCGGGTGACCCTTAACCCCACCCTGCTCACCGGGTGACCCTTAACCCCACCCTACTCCCCGGGTGACCCTTAACCCCACCCTGCTCACCGGGTGACCCTTAACCCCACCCTACTCCCCTGGTGACCCTTAACCCCACCCTCCTCCCCGGGTGACCCTTAACCCCACCCTGCTCCCCGGGTGACCCTTAACCCCACCTTGCTCCCCGGGTGCTGCACGATGGCAGCCCAGTCCTCCCCAAGGGGAGGGGTTAAATGCAGAGAGTGAATTTCTCCAATGTGAGATCAATAAAGTTCCATTTCTATCCTTTCTATGAGAGGAGTGTAAGACAGATATTTGAGTTCAGAGGGAGACATGGAAAACAAAGGATCAGGTTATAGTTATGGACAACTAGAAGTCAAGATCACAAAACCCAAAATGCTTTTACTGTACTGCTTGAACCTTCCCACGTTTTGTCACATCACAGCCTTAAACTTTCATGTCATTTATTCGGATTTGACGTGACCAAGGCAGGAGTGCACGGCAGTGAAGAGGGAGGAAAAAATTATGAAATTGATGGTGTGCCTTTAATCAGCATCCCTGATTTAACATTCTTTTAAATCCCATTTTGCTTTAATCAAAGGGGAAAGATGTCAACCAAAACTTTACTATTTTGCTGTTTCTACTTCACAAGAGGTTGGGTGGGTCTGTGGATCTAGATTTGTTTTCTTTATTTTCAGAGCTAATGTAGATGTAATGCTCTCTGCATGCTTTCTGAATGCTGCTAGATGACGGGATGCAGTAGTTTATTATTGTTGCTCTTTTTGTCACAGCAAAGTGACAGGGTGGAGGGTAGGGTGCAAGGTAAGGTAGAGGGTAGGGTGGAAGGTAGCATGGAAGATAGGGTGGAAGGTAAGGTAGAGGGTAGGGTGGAAGGTAAGGCAGAGGGTAGGGTGGAAGGTAGCATGGAAGATAGGGTGGAAGGTAAGGTGAAGGGTAGGGGAGGAGGTAGGGTGGAAGGTAGCATGGAAGATAGGGTGGAAGGTAAGGTGAAGGGTAGGGGAGGAGGTAGGGTGGAAGGTAGCATGGAAGATAGGGTGGAAGGTAAGGTGAAGGTTAGGGTGGAAGTTGGGGTGAAA
>NW_015151520.1:261068-264788 GCF_000732505.1 Cyprinodon variegatus
AGGGTGGAAGGCAACTGGAAGGTAGAGTGGAAGGCAACTGGAAGGTAGGGTGGGAGGTAAGGTGGGAGGTAGGGTGGAAGGCAACTGGAAGGTAGGGTGGAAGGTAGAGTGGAAGGCAACTGGAAGGTAGGGTGGGAGGTAGGGTGGGAGGTAGAGTGGGAGGTAGGGTGGAAGGTAGGGTGGGAGGTAGAGTGGGAGGTAGGGTGGGAGGTAAGGTGGGAGGTAGGGTGGAAGGTAGGGTGGGAGGGTGTCGCCTGCAGAGAGCTTTCCCTTGGCCTACTTCATACCTGCGGCTGTTTTCCAGAAACACTGCTTATAGCACAGTTAATGACTAAAGATCTTACAGACACCCACCAGATTTCTAAGCTTCTCTCTATCTGGGATTATTCTGGGGATTTATCTCTGCACACAAAGAAAGGAGGGATTAGCTGGAGACCAAAGAGGTCCATGACCAGCTCCTTCAGACGGGTCTGGTTCCTGATGAGGACTGATAAACAGCTGTAAACATTCAGGTTCCTCTATGATCACCCAGGCTTGTCAACTGCTTGTAAAGAGCCAGTCTGTCAACCAGTAGAGCGTAACCAGTGAAGACTGGTAATGAAGACAGGTATGAGCTCAGATGTTTGACCAACAAAGACCATTGATTTAGATAAAGGTCTATCAAGGGCTTCACTTCTTGAAAGGTTTAGTTTGGTTGGATGTTAACGGTGAAATGCTTGTGGTATTCTGGTGAAGAGTGTTTGAGCTCTTTGTCTTTATTACTGGTTTAAATGGGAGAATGGGGATCAGTTTGAACAGTGAAGCAGCTTCTTCTGAGCCTTTGAAAGCATCCTTTCTTTACTTCGTTTAATCTCTCACTCTGAGGTCGACCCACAGTAATTTGTTTCTTCTAATGTTCGATTTCATGATCAGAGGGTGTGAACATTTCACTGGGGTGTAGGTTTTATTTTTACTTTTAATCATCAGTGTTTACCCGGACAAACAGAGTAACTCCTCTTCCAGAATTTCATCCTTGTTCTTAGCGGTCTGAAATCGTTTTAGCAGCCTTTTTTTACTCTACAGGCTTCATGGAGATTTTAGTGCTTGTTAAATGGATGTCATATATCGGTTATTGGCCACTCTGACTTTCTGGCATTCTCTGGTTAGTTTCTGGCTCGTATTAATGCCAATGGACGTACCGTTCCTCCCTCCAGCCTCTGGTCAGAGTGTTGAATTCTGTCTCTGTGAAACCAGCATCAACATCTCAAAGTCAACCTGTGTTTGTTTAACACCAAGTCATTGCTGTGTGTATTTGGGGACCTTGTAAAACGTTGCACCAGTAGGCGATGTGGTCACATCTTTTCCTTTGAATGAAATGAATTTCCTACTTTTTCATTTTTAGGGCTTCCATCTCTTCATTCCATATCCACAAGAAATGTTGTGGTTTTTAGCCCCTGCTTTACTTCATGTTCATTTAAAATGCCCTCAGCCTCATGGAACAAGATCAGCATCGATGTAGAAACACAAAAACAGATGTGATCCTATTTTATCAAGGTGGAAACACATGCATATGGTTGATAATCCTGAGTCTATGATATGGTTTGCTAGATCCTTGTTCTTGTTCAAACATATTTCTTTTCTTTCTAATTGAAAAAGTTTCCTGGATGGGAAGCTAAACATCTTTAAACTGGGAAACAAAGTCCAGTGGATTGTTTTTAACTTTTTGGAAGCTCTCTCGATCAGTTATGATGCCCTGTTGGCTCATTATTGTGTTTGCTTTACACAGACCTGTCATGATGACGACATAAATTCTCCCAGAGATTATTACAATAAACGATATCACTTTCACTCGGTTTGAATGCAAACTGCTCCCCCCCGCTGCAGCTTTGGCTCTGAAACCTATTCTGTCTCCATTTGTTCAAATCTTTACTCCATTTTTCTGTCTTCCTAAACCTTAGTTGCCAGGTTTCCATGCTACTCAGAACGATCAACGTTCTTTGAAAAGCGCTCCGAATCCAATCTGAACGTTGGTCCTCACTGAAGCTGCAGAGGCTGCAAAGCTAATGGATGTGTTACTAAGTTCTGCCAGCAGATGGCGACGATGTGTCTGCTGATTGCACCTGCTGCAAAACTTTTTAAGAAACAAGTTACCACTAAATGGATGAACGCTGGCTTTGATCTTTGGTGGGTTCATGTAGGGAGATAGCGGGGGCCGGGCCCCTTTAAGGGAAAATAAAGGCCCTGTTTCTCAGAAAAAGATCTCTGTTCTCTTAATGTCTTTTGTTTGTGACAGAATATCTCTTTAGCTGTCTGAGTGTGAATTTAAGGTGCAATGCCACTGAAACTGAGAGGAAGTGAAAGGAAATGGCAGCTTCTGAATCTTAATCATTGATAATCTCTTATCCTGAAAATCAGCAGAAAGGATGAAGGGCTAAAGCTGCTCCTTTTAAAAATAGAGGCTCTTTCTTTGCATCTTGACAGTGTTGGTTTCCTGTCCTTGTTCTTCTTAATGTGGCCCTTTGAATGTCGTATAACATGAGAGCCGTCTGTCTGATCCGTAGTTCCTGGAGTGGTTTTATTTCCTGTCAAATATAGTAAATGGGCCCAGCCTTCTCCCTGCCACGTGCTGCATTCTGAATGCTTTCAAACCCAAGAGCCAGTTTGAGTAATAGTAATTGACACATTGATCTAATAGGGCCATCATAATAGGCCCGTTACTGAGCTGGGCAATGGTGCTCGGCGTCACCTTAACATGTGCAAGGACTGACATCCCGCCATGATCCATAATGATAATTGTGATTTAGCCTTGCTTTCAACCAACGCCCCAATGTCCCCAGCATCAGGAAATCTTATTATATCTGACCCCGCATTGCCTCCATTAGAACTGAGCCATTTGTTAAAATACTGCTAAAACAAAACAATTGAACTCTGTGCCATTTTGATTCTATAACGGTGGCTTATCATTGTCCTTTGAATCCATCCAGAAGCACCATTTTTCAGCATATTGCTTTGAATTGGATTGATTGGACTCTGATAATGCTGAAATCGATGCTGCAGCCACCTGAAAGTAAATTATTGTTGGGAAGAAATTCAGTATTAATCTTAATGCTTGTAGTCTGGATTGGTAAGGGAAGCTGTAAGGGAGGATCTTTGAAATGTTGATGGAGATGTCAACCATCAACGGGAAAAATGTGTTCAGTGATTGTCTGGGTCACCTTTCAATGGCATCTCTTTTTTCTTGTTGACAAAATATTGATACAAACTAAAGGACTGAATTTATTGCTGCTATCCAAGCAGAGTCTCAGTGATAAATCTGCACTTTGGAACAGTTCTGGATTCCTTTGTCCAATCTCCAGACCGGCCTTCTTTCTCAGCTGGTTGAGCTTTGTTCAGTCATTAGCTCTGATGCTGTGATCCCAGCAGATGATGGAGGTAGAGATCAAACTCTCAACAGCAGAAATGCAGCATCTGGCTGCAAACGCTGAAGGACCATCAACTCCATCTCCATGGCGATAAGCAAACTGCAGGGGGTCCGGATAGCTGTTGGTTTGCTTGCTGAGTTGAACCAACAGAAGTCTCTCTAGGACCTTCATGATGTGGTTGTCAGGGCAGCAGGTCTATAGTCACTGAGGACTGCTGGCTGAGTCTTCTTTGGTCCTGGAACAAGGCAGGAGGTCTATAGCCACTAAAGACTGCTGGCTGAGTCTTCTTTGGTCCTGGAACAAGGCAGGAGGTCTATAG
>NW_015151521.1:0-16091 GCF_000732505.1 Cyprinodon variegatus
TGTTCCTCCTCATTGCAGATCCATTTAAGATGGTTTGGGCCCGTCAGAGCATAACCTTGGGGCAAATCCAGAATCTGGTGAAGGAATCATACAGGAGGTGGAGAATCTCTCAAGAGTTTTATGAGTTTCCCAGTTGGACTTGCTACCTGATCGTGCATACTAAACACATCTTCAGTGTATATGATCCAGGATAAAAACCTTAAAACTAAATTGGTCTGATTTAAAATCAGTATTCTGGTACTGGATTTTTTGACAATCCAACATAATATCTGCAAAGTATACAGACTTAAACCTCTCCGTTTGGCTCACTTAATATAAAAGAGGTATATTTTAAATTAAAGTGACAGTTTTTTTTCTCCTCAGACTACCAAGCAGTAAGTAATGAATCTAAAGAGCTGAGCTGTTTTTCCATGAAGTTAAATTATTTTGTCGCATCTGGGTTTTATAAAAGTAACTAAACCAATTAAAGCCACATTAGCTATCAAGAGTATGAATGTTTTTTTTTTTTTGGTCATTAATAAAGACAATTTTGTGGTTTCCTCTGTGATACAAAAAAAAAAAAAGATTAAGCTTTATATTTGCAGTTTCCTTCAACAAACTTTCCTTGGGCTGCATATGCAACAACTTGTCCGCTACCAGGATCCTGCTACATGATCTCCAAAAATGCCAAAGACTTTGCCGTGAGCGTAACTCCCGACATTCAGTCAAATGTGTCGAGTGCATTTAAAGCGAGCGCTCAGACTGGCTCTACTGATGCAGTCCTCCCTCTGGCAGGCCTCACCTGGATGCTGTAAATCAGCTAGGATTTGTTGCCCATACACAAACACTCTACAGGGGCTGACCTCATGGGAGCCCCAGTGGTGTAGGATTTAAACAGATCTGCAAAATTCTGATTGACATTCAACAAAAAAAGGCAGAACTTCAAGTTTGTGGATTCTCAAATTAGGCCTGTAGATTAAAATAAAATAAAGGGGCAACATGAAGACCAGTTGAGCAATCAATGCTTAAAAGGTTTAAAATACAGGAGTGCTTTATTTATTTACACTCAACCACTGAATCTGAGAGCAGCGGTGCGTGGAGGTTAGACGCCAACTGCCAGAGGAGTAAAGCGACACTAGCTGTTCAGCTATTAGGCCAATTAACAAAGTGGTCAGAAGGGGCCGGGCAGCAGAGGAACAGCCTGAAATGGAGAGATGAGGGTGTGAAGTGACAGTCAGCACATCTGGTCTCATCAATAATGCAGCGGGCCTTTAAACGGCAGTTTGTCGCATGTTGAGCGGTGCTGGCTGAAATCAAGCCCGACACCCAAGAAGTGCCAGGGGAGAGTGGAGAGAGAAAAAGAAAAAAAAAAAGAGAGGGGTGAGGCTGCTTAGGATCCTGAAGTGGTAAAAAAATAAAAATAAAAAAATACACCCCTCTATTGTTTTAACATCTACATGTGATACTTTGTCGGAAAGAGCAAGGTGAGATTCAAGTTCAAAGTACCCAGAGGGATGAAGAGGAACATGGAGATGATAAGATCGACACAACTTTAGCATTTATGTAAGTTTTTTTTATTATCAAAATGAAAAAGACAAAATTCCCCCCCAAAAAAAGACAGCATCCGCTCTGCTTTACCTCTTAAACATGGAAACATTTTGACAGTGTTTCTATCTCAACAATGTCAACAATAATCCAACGTCTAAATTAAAACAAAACATGAAAATAAAACAAACCCCCGTCTTCAAATCTTTTAGAAACACTATCAGTGATCCAGCTGGAAGAAACCCTGTGAAAAGTTCATTTTCCTGTGATAAGAGGATTTCTGAGGACGACGATCACAGAGTCCCCTCTGAGGAACATTTTAGAAATGTAGCGGTCCTTGTTGACGGGCTTTGACTTCTTCTTTCCCTTCCCGCTTTTTGGAACCTCTGTCCACATCTCTTTCACATTCTCCAGGACCATGTTACAGTGCCTAGAAGGATGGTACAGACACAGATCATTAAAATAATATCCTCTGGAATATTCACAGGGAATTAAAACAGATCAAATGCACACTCAAATTTACACAATTGTGAGTTTAAGGGTAGATCAAGTACATGAAGGTTTGCAGAAAGTTCTGGATTTAACATAACCAACTGTTTCATCATGACTTGCTACAGTAAAACTGCTAAGAGGACAGAGAAAGTCAAACGGACTTCTTCATTAGTACCCCTCCCCCACCTGTTGCAATACATTACTGATCATAAGACAGCTCAAACATGATCTCTTTGCTTACAAGAAAAACTAATTTGGTTGATTAGAAACACCTTCAGCCATGAAAAGCACAGAAATACAGTGTAGAAATCAAACTACTGGTACAAAGGAAACAGTTTCTTAACAACACCTTGCAGCATTAGATAAATCAGCCAGCTGCAGACAAGCTGGACTAATACACTAATAAGAATTTAAACCTGCGATAAGGCTCCCACATTTGTCTATGGACGTCTGTGTCGACTGGAGGCAGACGGAGTAGAGCAAACCAAAATTTTGACGTGTCCCACTATGCCTCTAGGTGGGAAGTACTTCTTTCCAGGAACGAGTATTCAGATGGGACAGTTTTAAAATGCGACACCTAGCTGACACGGATCCCCAGGCGATAGATGACAAGTCACAACAAGGACCCAGAGCATCTCAGCCACCCTCTCTACCTCACAGGAAAGCCCACACAAACTTCTGATAAATATTTTGCCCCTTTTAAAAAAACAAACAAAAACTCCAACATAAGACATTTTAGAAATGTATGCTGACAAAAAACAAACAAACATAAAACTATATAAATATCAGTGACAAATGCTGTAATTATAGACAAACTTATATTGAGATATTGGAGATTTTTTTTTAAATGATTTGATCTTCATCAGATTTTTCACCTTTATCCCTAAAGGTCTGCAGATCTTGCACAATCCTTAAAACACTTTTTTTCAAGCAGACACAGTTTATACCCCAAAGCCTGTTTTGTGACTCAGCGAGTACCTGTCAAAAGCTTTGACTCTTCCAAGCAGCTTCTTGTTGTTTCGACAGTTGATGAGGACCTGAGTGTTGTTCTTCACCGACTGGGTGAGCACTGACAGCGGCCCAGTGTTAAACTCTTCCTCCTCACGTTTCTGGAGCTCCTCGGGGGTCATCTCCGATTTGGGTTTCGTCAACAGACTCCTGGAAAAGACAGCACACAGTAGCTGTTATTACAGACTAACTCGGAAGAATTGCTTTAATGTTGATATGGCAGAAATGTATAAAACTGAAAATGAAAAACAAAAAATGAACCCTTATGATTTTATAACCTAAAATACTTTGATATCATTCCATGTACTCTGTAAAAGATAGCAATTTTTACAGTAATCTGAACTGACCACTATGAAGTACTCACTGAAAATATTAGGAAAAGAAAAACAATAAAAAAAAAAGGAATAAAAAGGATAAATCTACACTCTTCAAACTTCTCCTACTGACTCCACACAATTTTTTCATCTGTCATTCCATGCCTCCATCTCTCTTTAACTTTTAACATTTGTGTTAGCTTTGGTATCCATTGAAGTGAGACTTGACAGCAAGATGAATAGATGTGTAATATGTTGAAATTCTAAGCCTTCCATACAGTTGAAATATAAAAGAAAACTATTATTTCAAACAGTCCTATCAGGTACTATTTGATACGGAATAATTTGCTAAACACTGTGAAGCCTTTAGATTTCCTGCTAGTGGAGCCTTGTATTCTCCACAGCTGTAACGACAACAACAATGATAAAAACACTGTTAAGTGCTGCACAAACAGCACTGAAAAATATCATCTTATGAATAATTACAAGTAACTGAAGCTAAATGCATTATAAAGAAATGCTATTAACAGTTAAAGTAGGAACATTTCACTCCCGTTGATGAGGGGCACATTTATCTTGGTTCGGTGCTGTTGCACCAAATTTCTGATTCATTTTCTGGCTTTAAGGGACATTCTAGATATAATTTGAAATTGGAAATGTTCATCTCTGGGGAAAAATGGAACAAACTTCAAGTAGTTGTGTTTTTATCAGCATGTCCACAGCTGTCATAAAAAAAATATATACAAAGTTTGACTGGCTCTCAACAAATATAGCAATCTCAAACAATCTCAACAAAAAGTGTTTCACTCTACTTCTGAAATTTAATAATAAAACAACATATCTTTCTCTCTCTCTCTATATATATATATCTATATAGATACATATATGTTAAAAATTACCTTTAAAGACCTTTTATCCAGCAAAACTGTGTTTAATTTGAAGACGAATGAATTCTTGTGAAAATATATGTCAGTAAAATAAAACTGAACATTGTGATTAAAATATAACTCGTAATAAATACACCAATAAGCTGTGTTAATATTAGGGCTGAACTATTTTGCCAAACAGGAAAATTGTAATTATTATAAAACAATATTCCAATGTTATTTGATTTGCCCTTGGACTAACCACAATCAAATAAATGTTTCAATAAAGGGTTGAGGATTTTTCATTATTATTCATTCCAAAGCCCATTTTTGCTGGACTTTACTGCAACCTTTGTGTAAAAAAGTGCTAAATTCTACTTGCAGGGATGAATCTGTGAGCTAGCTGCATCTTTCTCTCTTCTATCTGTGGTTGCAAACCTACTTTAACCATATTACTGCCACCTAAAGGGCTGGAATAAGAAATTTAGCTACTTAAATAAGTTTAAATAAATGTAATATGACCAAAATTGAGTGCCTCAGATTTGTAAATTGGTTTTTCTTAAGTTGCAATTATATTGCAAATGCGATTAATTGCCCAGCCCTAGCTCATATCAGACATAAACCTCAGATCTAAATAATTAAATAAAAAAAAAAAATGTAATTCCAGTATTTCCATTTTTTTAATCTAATGCAGCTTCTGATTGCTGTGTGCTTTTGACATTAAAACAACTTAAACCTAACTTGTAAACGCTTCCTAATGAGATGATAAAAAGACAACTTTACCTAAAATGATTTGTCTTCATTCAACAACCAGAGTCACCGAATTTAATTCAGGGGAAAACAGCCTGAATTCTTGGTACTAAAATAGATCCATTTAGCTAACAGTTATTGCAAGGTTGTTATTTATAAATATACACATTGTGTACAGAGATACTGAAATGATAGATTTGCCAAATATATCTGTCTATCTATATATATTTTGTTCAAGGTATTAACTTGCTTTTACTGCAGAACAGGACATAGAGAAAATAAGCTTTTGTTTCAATGGATAATGCTATCCGTTGCTGTTTTTAAGACAATCTCTCTTAATGTTTAAGGTACACATATGTACATCGTTGGATAAATATTTGTTAGTTTAACAGCATAAAAACTGACTCTTTTAAGACCAACATCACTGCACAGAGTTATAAAACGATTACATATGAGCTGGAGCTAACTAGCCTCTTTGCCGAAAAGGCTAAGCTAATGCTATTAGCATCAGAGGTAAGAGGTGAGAATTCGTAGCAAAGAGCGTGAAAGAGAAAAACTAAAGCGCTACACTGGAGGTATCTATCACACGTTTTACTTACATGACTGGTGTATTATAAAGTCGATTTTCCTAATATTTACAGAGCTTTTCTTCACCAGAACCTCCGTAACGGCAACGATTCAGCCAGGCTCGCGTGCTCAGAGTCACTTCCGGGTTAATTCGTACGCGCTTGAAGTAGTTTACAACTACCGGGTTACTACGGATCGTGTCAAAAACATAATCGCCTTTCATTTTTTTCACCGTACGTTGCTCTTTGGTGGCAAGAAATTAATGTTTTGTTTAGTGTATTCAGTTTAATTCAATAAAACACAACGCATTGATGTAACAGCCAAAACCGCGAATGAAAAGGAGCAGAAAGAAGTAAAACCATATTTACAAAGAAAGGGTAAAATCCCCGTTAAAAAAATATTACTTAATTATATTACTTAATTAACTCGAGGACATTCCACGACTGTAAAGAATAACCCACAATATTTATTACATGCATACAACAATAATAGATTAGTTCACTAAGTTAGAGTTTAGACTCTGAAATAATCATCACCTTTGTTAGAAATACATATTACTTTTAAGTTGAATTAACTTTCTCTTTTTCAAAATATATTTTGAATATGGTTTGATATGATTTTTTACGTGTCATATACACACATTTAAAACATACTCTATTAATGAAATAAGTTTAAATCTGTTTAACTGTAATGGATTTGCATGAGATTTGTATCCTCCACTTATAGTTATTACTGCTGTCTTCTTTAAAAAAAAGCTTACTGATTTTAAATGTGTTCAGTAACCTTTCAACCACACCTCCACACAAGAGTTCAAATATGGTACAATCAGTGAATTGTACAAAATATACAAAGCCTTTTCATTTAGGAATTCCTTCATTTTAGATAACAATTTTGTGGATGTTTCTTCCACTGCCACATTTATATGCTAATATAGTAATATTAATATGCACATTTATTTAAAATAATTTAAAATAATCTTTTTATTTGTTATCATATAAACTTTTTATTAAATGTTAATAGTAGTTGTCTTGAAGATTTTCTAATATACCCAACAACACTGATTCCAGAGGTGAGTAGAGTAGCCAAAAATCAAGCGGCGCTACTTTAATGTAACTTTACTCAGGCAAAAAGCAGCCATCCAAAATTTACCAAAAAAGAGTAAAACACTTTTTTGAGTGGAAATTTGTAGCTATTTAATTAGTGAAAAGGATGTAAGCGTAAATAATACTGTCTTTAGAGTATTATAAAGGATTACAAAATAACACATTTGGACAGAAAAAACACATTTCCAAATCAGTTTTTTTTCCAACACAAAAAGCATTTCAGACCAATGCTTAACAGATCATGTAAAAGAGTGAGGACAACAGGGTCAGAAGACCGACAATAGGAAGCTTAGAAGAACAGCTCTGTCCCTTCAGAGCTGTTCTTAAAAGTTTTTCTTAAATGGCTTTCCAATAAAAAAAAAAAAAAAATGTCTCCTTCCACTCAGGTGTGACTGGCCTTTTCTTCCTTTGTATCTTCAGTTATCTCCATCCTTTTATCACTTCTCCTTCCACTTGTGTTCTTTTTCACAATCTATTCACTTCTTGTTTGAATTTTTGGAACTCTATTATTTTTGTCCTTCCAAAAATCCTTCATAAATTACAACTAGTCCAAAACTAAGCCACAGCCTTGCTGCTCCATAACTTTCTGACCCCCTTCACATTGCTACATCTTACTGTCTTCCCCCCAGCTTTTTATTGTCATTACACTGTCAGTACAGAGCAACGAAATGAACTCTCTGCATTTAACCCATCCCCTTGGGGAGCAGTGGGTTGACATTGTGCAGGGCCCAGGGAGCATTGTGTGGGTTAAAGGTCTTTGCTCAGCGTGGCAGTTCGTCGGAGTGGGACTCGAACTCAGAACCCTCAGGATTCCAAGCTATGCCCTAGCAAACGGTCACCAGGACGGGTGACTTACCACTTGAGCTCACGTCGTAGCTTTGCATGTCTTGTTGCCACGGAGATGATCTTTGTAATGATCTTTGTAACACAAACTCATCTTCAATCCATTCACTTTTTTGATTCAAATTCCAAACTGATCTTTTAAACTAGTTTAATCCCTTTGATCAATACTGCAATTATTATTTAAAATTACATGTTATATTCCTATTTATCTTCTTATTTTGTCTGTTTTTATATATTGATGATATAAAGTGCCATTGAGTGTCAAAAAGGAGCCTATAAATAGAATTAATATTAAAAAAATGATAACAAAAATTCTACCTGTGGAAATGTACCTACCCATCCCTCAGTCTAAATAAGAATATTAATTCTGATTGTTAGATTGCAAATAAGTTTAGAAAACAACTTTCAGTATACTATAAGTCCACATTCTAGTATCTCAAATGTTTTTTATTCGTCTGATGGAGTATTCAAATCTTAAAAGCTTTTTCTTAGTGTCAATTTGTCAAAAGTCACTGAAATAATTAGGATTTTCAATAACATACATATTTTATTAAATATGACGTACTTGATATATAGATTCCTGAATGTTTATATATTGAAGACCAGAAATATATATATTTTAAAGACATGAAGTAGTGTATAAATGCATTATTACTACAATAAACTTCTAGTACAAGGTTAGTCTACACAGTGTAAAACATTTAACAATGTGGAATAACCGGGTTCAGAAATTAACATTTAAAAATCCCAAATCATTGCTTGCCATTTTATAAACCTGCAATAAACACAGAATAATAATTTCTCATCCTTCACATTTTTTCTTATGTTCTACCAAATTATGTCCAAACCTTCTTTCATATATTCTCTTCACCCATCAGGTTTTCTGTAGTATTTAGATCTGAGGTCTGAAATAAAACCATAACAACTGCAAATGACTGATTAATGTATTATTTTTGGTAACATATGACGGATATTATGAGTTCACGCTCAAAATAATTGAACAGTAGGATGAACTCTAATTCACCTTATAGGCAACACTGGATCTATGGCTCTAGTGGCTGAGATGCTAAAGCTAGCAGAGAATGGTGGGGATTGTTAATGGTAATAAAAGAAAGGAGAGAAAAATGTGCCTTAATCATAATCAACACTATTATCATCCTTTCCAGCAATAGTGTCTCAATTACTTTTTTGGTATTGTCTACCCTGTATTTTGAGTTTTATAGGCAAAAGCAATTTTAATTTTGAATCATAACTCTGCTTAAAGATCGTTTGCTGACCTTTTTTTCAACTTTCTGATAGAGTCCACTAGATATTTTCTTGAGTTTATGTTTTAAAGCGTGAAGGATGTCAAGAGATTCCCCAACTCTCTGGAGGAGAAAAAAGATCCGCCGTCACATTTAACAGTAGGCAGGAGGTGCTTCTAATATATCTTTACTTTGTGGCACATCACACCCACATGGAGCATCTAATCTGATAACACTTTGGCCTTATCTGACTAAACTATCAAAGATGTATTCAGAATGAAATTAGTACTTAAGAACTATGTTCAAACAACAAATAAATGTGAGTCCTTGGTAGAGGTGTTCTTTCTCTACCAGATATAATGTTTAATGGACAAAAAAAGTGTATTTCCATACACCAAAGTTTAAAGGGTATGAATACTTTTGCAAGAGACTGTAAATGTGTCAGAATCTCAGAATCAAAAGTTGTATTTTTTGTCTTTTAGTATTAAGATGCTACTACAATAAAATATGAATCGTATTTTGAGACCATGAGATATTTTTACAGGGAGCGTTTAAATGTGACAAAGGATTTTTAATATGAAATGTTAGAAAACACAAATCAGAGTTTGATGCCGATTCTTACAGTAAAATAAAGCCCAAGCAAAAGAGAGGTGTGTAAAGTGAAATAGATAAGGAACATTTTTATTTATCATAATATTTAGATGTATGATGAAAGATAAATGAATTTTAATCTTTTGTGATAAAAAAACTCTTTTTTTAATAACCATTCTATTTTTTTTTATTTTAGTTGATTCTCAAGAGGATATTCTTCAATAAAATCATTATGCTATAAGTAGGAGTGATGTGCCAAATAAAACTGCGGAGATCTTCAAGGTAATCTAGAATTTTGACATTTTATTACAGATTTTGTGCTCTGAATTTAACAGGTATGTATGTTTCAGATTAAGAAGACAGAAAAACATCTTTCTTGTCTAATTCCATTTCCTTTATAGTTGGTTGAAATTAATATGAATAAAGGTGTTATGAACAAATGTTTCCTGCTTGCAAACAAACCGGTGGAAATAAATGAGGCTGAGAAAGCCTCATTTGTCTGATACCACAGACCGAACAGTTAAGTCTTTGTTATGCTTTTCTTAACAAGGTAACAGGAAAATGTTAATGTGAACGTGTCTGTTAGAGAGAGTGCGAGAAACGAGGATGTATGCGACGATTCTGCAATGAGACTAAGAGATTGGCTTTCTGGCAAGAGACAGACAGACGCCTATGGGTGCACAACCCACCCACCTTGTTCCAAAGGTTACACATCTACCTGAGGAAATCACTTGCTCCAGATAAAGGCATCCTGTGTGTTGCTGAGAGAGGTGAGCGTGTCGGATTGATTTCCACGGTGCACGGTCCTATACCTTTGTGAAACGCACCTTAGCCAAGAGACTTCAGTCTGAGGCTGAGGAGAAAAAAAAAGAAGCTCAGCGTTTTCTTACAGCTAATGGGACAGCAAGAGCTAATCTGGAAGCACTTTGTAGCTGCCTAATTAAGAGAGCAACAAGCATTAAATCAGATGTGCAAGACAAAGATGCATGCACCAGGCTTATCACTATGAAATAACAAGGAAAACACACAAGATTCATTTCAAAACTGGTTACTGTCAGAAAAATTAAATCATACAACCCTTCTTTGTTAAGCACAGATTTGGTTAAATATACACTCACTGTCACAACATGTTTGTTTAGGGTTAGGGATTGTTGCAAAGTCTTTTCCTCCACTAAACAGCTTACTTTTTTTTACAAACAAGAATTGCATGAATTTATTGCTTTATTCTAGTTAGAATATATTCATTTATTTTATTTTAACTTGAGCAAATTAGATTTTCATGGCTGCACCATGTTGCAGTTATGTCATGGGTTTGAAACCTGTACAAGGCCTCTTCAGAGGATGAAGGAATGTGAATTTTCCCTGGGTACTCCTGCTTCCTGCCACCGTCCAAATACCTGCAGCATCCAATTTAAAGTTCTATTTGCACAAAATATTGAAAACTTTGTACTTCCTTTCACAAAAATCTGAATAAAACATTGATTTCTGAGATTGCATCATGGAAATGGTACCTAAAAAAAAGGTGTTGGGAAACAGACGCTTTTGCAAGTAGAACAACACATTCTCCTTCTGTCGCTCAGGGAGCAACTTTCAGTGCGCAACATTTTGCTGAATTTACGCGCGCAACTTTCAGCTCACTGTAAGCGCAACCATCAGTACTGAGCTCTGTCAAATCAAATGGGAAAGAATTATTACCTCTGTATTGATATTTATCAGGAAACTTGTCAAAGTCTCATTGCAGCTGATTACGCATATAAATAATTATTTTATTCTAATTCTATCCTCCTCATCTCTTCCCGCCTCCAAGATTATTCATATCACCAATGAAAATATGCATCTTTCTATATAGACAGCATGCTTGGCAACAAGGAAGTTACCTGATCCTGCCCCGTCTGCCTTTAACCACAGAGCGACTATGACTGACGGGCTGATGTCTCTCAGCATAAAGGAGCTTTTGTTTAAAGATGAGGCAGTCGTCCAGAGAGAGGTGCTCTAATCTGTTTCCCCATAGATCTTATTTGTTTTTTTTTGTATTAATTTGTGGAGGAGCGGCGGCGGAGGGAAGGTGAGGGAAAGTTTAACAGGCAGGGATAGAAACACCGGACTGATCAAGGAGACATGCGCCATTATAAATAAAGTCTTTACACTGTTTTAGTAACATCTAAGAAAAAAAAAGAAGTCATCATAATCATCATCATCATAGACAAGCATTCCTTTTACAATCTCCTGTTGATGTATTTTATTTTACTCTAAACGTGTAATTCAGTTAATCCATTTTCCTTTTGCGCGCTCAAATCTCCTGAGAGAAACGCTTAATATCGCAGCCAAATAAGAACAATCAACAACAGTATAAGGCTTTAATGAGGAGGAAAGAAAACACAATTTAAAATGCATTATTTATCGTTTAATTACATGTAAAGTAATTAAAATATAGGAATGCAATATATTTCTTTTTAGTCGCAACAATGAAGAAACCCAATAAGGTTAGCAAATGAACAATTCTGATTTCCTGATGTTTACACAATCAGTAATTTTTTTAATGAACAATCCTGCTGGCACTTCTGATTTATTCGATTATTTTTTGTTAAGTAATGTATCTATATTTATTAATTTTACCTGCTGCTTTAAAAAAAATTGGACCTAAAATATATGAGGGAACAAAATGGAATCACAAGTGAAAAATTTCCTCATTGATAGTCGTTTTGCTATGACATATAGACACCTTAATAACATGCGCACAAAAAGATAGGCCATATACAGCAAACAAATTGGTGGAAAAACAATAAGAGACAATAAATTAACAGGAAATATGACAGTTTTTATATTTGTGCCGTTTCATTTGTCTAATTTATGTTTTATCAAATAGATTTTTGCGCATTTGTTGGAACTTTTGATACAAAAAAAAAATCGTAAATCAGCATTTGAGAATGGGGTAACTGCAATTGGCCTCTTTTTACAACAATCTGCATGGCATAAAAACATTTCTAAGGTGAATTTTAATCCTCCTGTATACAATAACAGATAAAAAGTATGATATTGGTCCATAACAACATTATCAGGCTATGCAAGTTTAGACGTTTGATTTCGTTAGATTTTCCTCCTAAATGCTACATTCATGTTCTTTATATTTAAAAGTTTTTTCATACTCCAAAAGGAGGACTTGGACCGACTTGAGGGCAGTAATTTGGAAAGTCAGTCGAGCATCCTCCAGGTTCTGAGTGTCCACTCTTGGATAAAAGCTGTCCCATCTTGGAAGGGCCGCACTCCTCTAGACACGGACTAAATGCAGCTGCGCATGGGATTTGGTGGGAGTAAAAGTAGCTGGCCTGTCCGGAGATCATGTTAAATGAACACGGGTCTGACAGCGGCAGGGTGCACGCGGGGATGGAAGTGGCGGAGAAGGATGCGCAAGCGGAGCCGATCTGATGGCGACGGGGCTGCGCGCAGCTCACCCCAATGTAGGACATCTCTTGGCGAGTCCGCACGAAGCGCTCCGTGTCAGGGGCGCACGCGCTCAGTCGGACTCTCTGAGAAACCACCGGGGAAGCGTGGTTGGACAGGCGCGGCTGGCCCCGCATGTAGGTCCCCGCGCTGATGTGGGCGCGCACCGGTGCTTGGAGAGGCAGGAACGGCGGAACCGGCCAGTAAAATGAGCTCGCTGCGGCTAAGGTAACGCTGGCTGCCGTGTTTGGGGGCATCAGTCGACCCCCTCCACCTCTCCTCAAACCAAGTTTGCTTCTTGAACTTGCGGCGGCTCTGCGTCGGAGCTTCCCAGACGTTCCTCCGATAAACACGTCGTCGCTGCAGGGGTCCAGCATCCAGTAGTTGCCCTTACCGGGGTCGTCGTAGTGTCGCGGCACCTTAACAAAACACTTGTTCAGACTCAAGTTGTGTCTGATGGAGTTTTGCCAGCCCTGTCTGTTCTGTCGGTAGTAAGGAAAGTTGTTCATGATGAATTCGTAGATGCCGTTGAGGGTGAGCCGTCGCTCTGGACTTTGGCGGATCGCCATCATGATGAGCGCGTTGTAACTAAACGGAGGTTTCTCAGGCTTCACGCTTTCTTCTTCTCCCGTTTTCTTTGTTTCCCTCTTATTTTCCTCTCGTTTCGGTGCTTTGATGTCTGGTTTGGAACTCCGCTTGGATTGTTCGCAGCTCTCGTCTCTGTCAAAGTTCTCCTCTTGGTTAGTTTTCTCAGAACGCAGGGAAGGAGAAGAAGGGGACTCCTGGTCACCCATCATCTCTTCTTTTCTCCACAGCAAACTGCTGATGCTGAAAGAAGACTTGTGAAATAATCGGGCCGGAGTTTTGAAATCTTCCATCTCCATCTGTGCGCGCAGTCAGTGCCTGCAGCCAAGCTGAAGGTGAAACTGCATCACCGCGCGTAAAGCGCGAGGATGAGCTCATTCAAAGGTGGTGACGAGCGAAGGACGAGCTGACCAAAACTTGGCAACACATGCGCACGATTGCAGCGGCTCAGGCAAAGCTGGCCCTAGGTATAAGTAAACTAAGTAGATAGTTACCAGAATGCTGCTATTTAAATAATTCCATTTAACAATTTCCGAAATGTTTAATTTTCAAGAAATTAAGTTTAAATCTATATTTAGCATAAATACTACAACAAAAGTACAATCTGTCTTCGTGTTTTGATAATTATGATAACCTCCATTTATTAAAGTTTTCTCATTTCTATTACTTATATCACATTTTCTGCTTTCTGGCCCAGTCATAGATGCAGATCCTGGGGGTGCCCAGATTCAAATCTACAGGAAAGAAAGAAACTGCGTTTTCCTCAATCTCTTTTTAAAAACATCCAATGTTTTTAACGATATTATAGAGCAGCATATTGGTCCCTTCTGATTTGTGGTCCAACTGGTTTTGCTTTAAAACCAGTGCATGTCTGTCTGACTCAAGAACCAGACAGGGCAACTATGAGACAAAAATGCTGATCAAAAGAAGTCAAATTTATGCTTCACTTGTTATGGTCCTTAAGACTTGAAGGTAACATCTGGTGTAAAAAGAGTAGTAGTGAAACAGTGGTCGCAGTGTATGGGCCTAGGCTAGATCATGAGTTCTAGCCTTCAGGACTATGATGCACATATGTTTTTTTAGTGGCCCGGTAAATCTGAACTGAAGTCAGTTGTGACATGACAAGATAATAACAAGTAATATAATGAAGAGTGGGTCAAACAAAGAGAGTGATTTTAAGACCTGCTGCCAGTTGGTTGCAGTTTCTGTGTGGCACTGCTAGGTTGAAGGCTTAGGGGGAAGCTGTTTGACTAGGTGAGGTTGGTTTGGATAGCTTTTTAACCTTCATAGGTTATAGAATTCAGCAATTGCATTTTTATCAGTTAATACAGTAGACGTTAGACTGCATAGATGCCAACTACATTGTGTTGGTTTGTATTTGTGACAGTGTAATGACAACCCAATATCTTCACAGGTCTGTTTTGGTTTAGGGTTTATAAATCATGTTATATTTCATTAGAGAAAAGACGAAGGCTTGCATTACTACATTACCCAATTTGGAGGAGTAGTTTGGGGTGCCATTGTTGTTGTAACTAACACCTCAAACTCGGTTCCAATGCTAGTGAAAAAACAATATTATTTTTCAATTCCGCTGCAGATTCTTTTTAAAGACGAGGTTATTTTTGGTTAGGAGCAAAAAAAATTCATCATTATGTCAAAAATATTGAAATAATTTCTTAATTATGGCAAAACCAGTATAAACTGATAAATATCTGGGGGATTGAAACAGAGAGAGATAAAAACAAATAAAGGTTATGTTGTCACTCATTAATCTAGGAACAGTGTAAACTCATTTTGGTCTGTGAAGTTTTTTTTCAAACTTGTGCTGTACAGTTGGTTTAAATTTGATGATCTCCAGGATAACAAAGTTATATAGACAAACCTTATCCCGCATTTTAATACTCCTATATATAAATCACCAGTGGTGCATATTGCTCAACAACTTCTGCACTAACATCTGCTTCCCGTTATGATAAATGAGCCCCAGTGAAGCAATTTTCAAATAAATCTCAACAAACAGTTTCTGATTTATTTTGATCGCTTCAGAAAGTGTCATTTAAACGTTGTCTCTTTCTTCTTGACTCTGAAAAAACTTCCATGCCACATCACAGCAGTACTGAATTATCACACATATACATGCAAACATAAAACGTACTATTGATCAAATAAATAATTGTGAAACTGATTAGATTGTTAGACAGAAAAAAATAACATTTATACACCTAATTTAAGGTGTTTCCCACATTTAGCGCACATGGTGCTAAATGAACAAATCTCAGATAATCCTACAAGATACAAGGGCTGCTTTGGTAATTGCAAACTATTAAACTATTAAAAATATAACTATTATATATAAACTATTATTCTTATTTATGTTTACCCATTTTGCAAACATGTTAATCGTCAAAAGTATCCAACACAACACAACACCAAGCACAAGTTTCACCCAAACTATGTTACACCAGACACTATAACCTGAAGAGAAATAAAGGTTCATGCTGTCAGTCTGTATGACTGATTGGTGAACTCTTAGGTGCAATTATAACAGTTCTACTTAGCTGAAATTCAACCCCGTACACCCTCCTCTCCCTCTGGGCTGGCCTCACCTTCTCCTTACTTTTCCATTAATCTCTGCACATCAGAGGTTGGCAAAATAGTTGGGTGTAGTATGCATAACCCTAACATAAACAACAAAAAGGAAAACAAACTGTTTTTCAGGAAGCCAGATTATGATATACGAGATAGAAACTGAGAAAATTAGAC